>NC_057403.1:33122396-33269796 GCF_019320065.1 Cervus canadensis | reverse complement strand
TTTGATCTTGTTTAATTTGATTAATATGTGTCTTGGGGTGTTTCGCCTTGGGTTTATCCTGTTTGGGTCTCTCTGGGTTTCTTGGACTTGGGTGGCTATTCCTTCCCCATTTTAGGGAAGTTTTCAGCTATTATCTCCTCGAGTATTTTCTCATGGCCTTTCTTTTTGTCTTCTTCTTCTGGGACTCCTATGATTCAAATGTTGGGGCATTTCACATTGTCCCAGAGGTCCTGAGGTTGTCCTCATTTCTTTTGATTCTTTTTTCTTTTTTCCTCCTCTGCTTCATTTATTTTCCCACCATTTTTATCTTCACCTCACTTATCCTATCTTCTGTCCTCCATTATCTAGCCTCTGTGTCCTTCAGATGTTTTTGATCTAATTTATTGCATTATCATTTTTAATTGGACTCTTTTTTATTTCTTCTAAGGTCGTTATTAACATTTCTTGCATCTTCTCATCTTTGTCTCCAGGCCTATTTATCTGTAACTCCATTTTGTTTTCAAAGATTTTGGATCATTTTATTATCATTATTCTAAATTCTTTTTCAGGTAGATTCCCTATCTCCTCCTCTTCTGTTTGGCTTGGTGGGCATTTTTCATGTTCCTTTACCTGTTGGATATTTCTCTGCCTTTTCATCTTGTTTAGATTGCTGTGTTTGGAGTGGCCTTTCTGTATTCTGGTGGTCTGTGGTTCCTTTTTATTGTGGAGGTGTCACCCAGTGGGTGGGGTTGGACAATTGGCTTGTCAAGGTTTCCTGGTTAGGGAAGCTTGCGTTGGTGTTCTGGTGCGTGGAACTAGATTTCTTCTTTCTGGAGTGCAATGGAGTGTCCAGTAATGAGTTTTGAGATGGGTCTATGTGTTAGGTGTGACCTTGGGCAGCCTGTATGTTGACGTTCAGGGCTATGTTCCTGTGTTGCTGGAGAATTTGCGTGGTATGTCTTGCTCTAAATCTTATTGGCTCTTGGGTGGTGGTTGGTTTCAGTGTAGGTATAGAGGCTTTTGGACGGTCTCTTATTTCTTAGTGTTCCATGTAGTCAGGAGTTTTCTGGTGTTCTCAGGTTTTGGGCTTAAGACTCCTGCCTCTGGATTTCAGTTTTATTCTTCCGGTAGTCTCAAGACTTCTCCAACTATACAGCACTGATAATAAAACTTCTAGGTTAATGGTGAAAAGATTCTCCCCCGTGAGGGACACCCAGGCAGGTTCACAGAGTTACATGAAGAAGAGGAGAGGGAGGAGGGAGATAGAGATGAGCAGGAGGAGAAAAAGGGGGACTCAAGAGGAGAGAGACAGATCTACGCAGTTGTCTGTTCCCAGAGTGTTCTCCGTAGCCCAGAGACCCACAAAGATTCACAGAAGTGGATTGGGAAGAGAAGGGGAAAGGAGGAAATAGAGGTGTTCTGAGGTAGAAAACGGAGAGTCAAGATTGGGGGAGAATAATCAACACACTCCTGAATAAAAATGGGAACTGAATATTGGATTCTTAAATGTCCACAATTTATATCATATACTGAAAAACAAACATTAAAAATCTAGAGTAGAGGTTAGACTCTTAAAAATACAATATTAAAAACAAAAACCAAAATACAAAAAAATTTTAGAAATATATATGAAGTTTGGTTTAAAAATAGGGCTTCTCTTTTTTTTTTTTGCAAGGTTATAGTGTAATGAAAATGAAAATTAAGGAGTAGTAGAGGAGTAATAGAGGACTTTAAAAGGAAATAAGAGAAAAAGAAAAATAGAAAAAAGAGAAAAAGAAAAAAAAACAAAAAAAAATTTTTCCTAATTAAAAAAAATCTTAAAAATCTATGAAAATGAAAGTTAAGGAGTAATGGGGGAGTAATAGGGAATGTTAAAAGAAAATAAAAGAGAAAAAAGAAAAAAAATTTTTTTTTAAATTAAAAAAAAAGGTAAAAATATATCTAGGAATTTCTCTGGAGCTGTTGCGGTCAGTGTGGGTTCGGTTCAGTTTCAGATAGCTCCTCGTTCCAGCTTACACTTCTCGATATCTACAGGCCCCTTCCGGTGTAGTTGGTGTTATCTAACAGGGATTTTAATCTGTTGCACCGGTCCCTTCTGAAGCGGTTCCCTTTGTTTATGTGGCTTCTGTTTGCGGGTCTGTTCAGTGCTTAATTTCCGCCCTGACACAGGCGGGCAGAGGTGGTCTCTTATTCAGGTTGCTTATTCCGTCGCGCTGCAGGGAGGGACTGCGCTGCTTTCCCCGTCTACGCTGCTCAGGCTCCCGGCTGCTCTATATGGAGCGTGCCCTGTTCTCCGCGCGGTTCCAGTTTTTAGGTACTCCACAAAAGCGCGGACTCGGCTGCGCCTGCGTTTTGTGCCTTCCCGGTCCGAGCGGCTCAGGCACCCAGGAGGTTGACGGGCGCACTCTCCCCGTGTGCGGCGCGCCTTCTCCCCTCCGCGTCCCCAGCCCCAGTCCCCACCCGCGCCGGTCGTGTGCGTGCGCCCTGTGTCTCCGCGCGACCCTCCCAGTGGATGTCGACCATCCAGAATCTCAGGAAGTCTTTGGTTAGAAACTGGAGGCATGTTTGCAGTGCGGTGGGGGATGCGGTCCTTGGGGCCGAGCCTGCCCCTTTCCCCTCCCCGCTGCCTCCTGCCTGCGGCGGAGCTGGGCCGGTCCGCAGCCTGAGAGCTCTTCTCTGGACTTGCTCAGACCCTTTGTTCTGCGAACGGCCGGCAGTGTGTTTGGGCCGGTTAATTTTCTCTCTCTCTCTTGCTATTCCACAGTTTAAGTTGGTAACTCACAAAGGCTCCCTCCGATTATCCTCAGGGCACTCAGGCCTGGTCCTTACCCTGAGCAATGCTGCCCGCTCCTCTCCGTTCCGCCCCCACTTGCTGGTGGCAGATGCGGGCGTCTGGGGTACTTTTCTGCTGGGAGTTGCTTTTAGGCAGGTAATCTGTGGGTTTTATTTATTCTTCCCCTCCCAGTCAGGTTGCCTTCCCAGATTCAAAAACTTTCCCCAGACCCGCCAGTGCAAGGGTTTCCTGGTGTTTGGAAACTTTCTCTATTAAGACTCCCTTCCCGGGATGGATCTCCGTCCTTAGCTCTTTCGTCTCTCTTTTTATCTTTTATATTTTGTCCTACCTCCTTTCGAAGACAATGGGCTGCTTTTCTGGGCGCCTGATGACCTCAGCTAGTGATCAGAAGTTGTTTTGTGAAGTTTGCTCTGTGTTCAATTGTTCTTTCGATGAATTTGTAGGGGAGAAAGTGGTCTCCCGTCCTATTCCTCTGCCGTCTTGGCTCCTCCCTCCGATAACTTTTCATTTTGTGGTTTTTAATTGTTTATTAATTGTTTTGACTGTGTCATGAGGCACGGATTGAACTCGTGCCCCCTGCAGGGGCGCTCGGAGTCCTAACCTAACTCTCCAGTGAATTCCTTATTTTTATTATTTATGGTTATTGCCAAAACTCCCTCCAGTGAAGCTGTACCAATAATATTTTCCTGCTAGCAATATAAAAACTTGAAAACAATCTTGCAGCTTTTACTGTTGAGATAGAATATGGTTTTAAGAATTTGCCTTCGGAGGTTTTTTTTGGCTAGCAATCTGTAGAAGTGCTGACTAAACTACCACCTTTAAATAGTTTGCACTCATCAGAGTCCAGAAAGTGGTCCTTAAACAATACAGATGTTTGATTTTCTTAAATTATTAACCTATGCTATTTTTCTGTAGGTCTTAGCCATAAATATCCTGGGTCGTTTCTTATTGAACAATGACAAGAATATCAGGTAAGTAAGCTGAAAAATATCTTGTATCTGGCTATTATAAACTCAGTGTATTCCTGAGTGATTTTGCTCAAGATCACACATGTAGAGTGACATATCTAGAACTTCAACTCAGGATTTTTATTTTTAGTCTAATCTTAAAACTGTTTTGATAAGAATTTGAAGATTTGCCTAATGAGTTAACTTTTAGTCCTATTTATGCTTTACTGTTAGGCATCAGCAAACTTTTTCTGTCCGGGAACAGATGGTCTGTGTTATAGACTACATGGGCCTTAGGGTCTCTTTGGCAACTACTCAGCTCTGCCTCTTGGTGTGAAAGCAGCCACAGACTGTTTAAATGATGAATATGGCTGTATTGCAATAAAAACTGGTTTACCAAACCAGACAGCAGAGGGCTGTTCTAGGCTTAGTTTGCTGACCCCTGCTCTCAGTTAAGAAGAGTAGAGCATTTCAGTTGCAAACCTAGAAGATGTTTGTAAACTCCAGCTACTTTTAAAAAATGAATGAATTTATCAGTGTTATTTTTTTTAATTCTTTCTTATCATGTTATGATTGAAAAAAAATGTGAAAATAATCATTATGGTACCCTGAATCATCTTCTCCTTCCTGAAGAATTTTTTATACTTCCATGGTAAATTCAAAGTTTTGTAGGGGCAGTTTTGGTACTGGTATCAAAAGCAGAGAAAATACAAATGGTAAAATTGAAATAATTTCCTCTTGCATTTTGGGACTCAGGCAGACTGAAAAGGCATAGTGTATGCTTATTTTGTTGTACTGTTTGAAGGAGTTTGGAAGAATTGAGTCAGTCACTTAGAAGTTTAAATGGAGTTGACCATGAATGCAAATCTAAATCCCAGGCTTCTGGACGCCACAGCTGTTGATTATAGTGTTGTTTATGGCTTTACAGCGTATCCATTTTACTAAGTCTGTTGTGTCTTTTATTTAACCATGTAGTTTTCAGTAGTCATTGAACATCATCTTTGTCATTAAACAGAGAACTATCCTGAATTTCCCATTTTAATTCTGTTCTTCTGCAACTTTGTTTCATCCAGATATGTAGCTTTGACATCTTTATTGAAAACTGTGCAGACAGATCATAATGCAGTACAGAGGCACAGAAGCACAATTGTGGACTGTCTAAAGGATTTGGATGTCTCCATAAAACGGTAACAGATCATTGAAAGTTCTGTGACCCACCATCCTCCATTTGATAACTTTGTAATGGAATTTTGACTGGGAGAATGTTGATATTTATATATTTAGTCATTATTTTGACCAAGTAAATCCTTTTTTCAAAAAGAATTGTTAGGGAGAAGTTTAGATCAGTAAAAGAGACCAGTAAGGAATACTTAAGTGCACCCTGAAGTTACCCTTGGTTCTTTGTTAAATAAAACAGGTGCAAGTAGGATGGGCATACGTTTACTCATCAGAGGTACTGTGTTCTGTGTGCTGGAGGATGAAGATAAGGAGTGATCCATCGGCTGAGTGTTCTATCACTATGCTGAGACTCGAATGGCTGACAGCACACATTTTCTTGCAGTACTTATGCCCCAAGATACTAGAGGCAGCCTGTTAAAACAGTGCATCTGGGAATGACTTTTAGGCAGCATGCAGGACTTTAAAAAAAAAAAAACAAAAACTTTTATATTGGAGTATAGCTGATTAACACTGTTCTGATAGTTTCAGGTGAGCAGCAAAGAGACTGAGCCATGTATATACATGTATCCATTCTCCCCTAAACCTCTCTGCCATCCAGGCTGCCACATAACATTGATGTGGCATACAGTAGGACCTTGCTGGTTACTATTTTAAAATAACAGCAGTAAAAAAAAAATAATAAAATAACAGCAGTGTGTACATGTCGATCCCAAACTCCCCATCTCTTTCCCCATTTTGTCTCTGCTGGCAACCATAAGTTCATTCTCTTAAGTCTGTTTCTGTTTTGTAAATAAGTTTATTTGTATCATTTCTTTTTAGATTCTGCATATAAGGAATGTCATATGATATTTCTCCTTTTCTGTCTCACTTGATTCATCATAGGACTTTGAAAGGCATATATTTTTTCCCTTGATCAATTAACTCCACTGGTCCTCTTCTTAGAATAACTGTACGTGTTTGTAAAGCCTAGTTATAGTAGGCTTCAGTGAACTTTTGGTTTACTATTCAAACTAGAAAAAATTTAATTTGAACTGATCTCTGAAACTATTCACTTAACAAACATTTATTGATAATTGAGTTCCTTTTATTTGCAGAGAACAGGTGTTAAGTGCTTGGGCAAACTAAAAATAAGACCTGGTCTCAGTAATAATGACTTTTATATAAAGCTTTGTGAAGGATTTATAAGCACCCTCTCAGTTGGTTCTCAGAGCAAACCAGTAAGAGAAACTAGGCAATTACTTCTCTCCTCAGTTAACAGATTAAAGTACAGTCCCAAAGGAATCAAATGACTTAACTCTAAAGCTTACCCCTTGACAAGGCAGACCTTGGAATAGAAATCAGACTTTCTGACTCCTATTGTGTTGTTTATCTATAGCTCTTGACTGGGCTTTGCATTTCAAAAGTAAAACCTGGGTCTTTTGACAGGTTATATAGCCTAGCAGCTGAGACTCTGGAGCCAGAAGGCCTCATTTCAAATCCTAGCTCTGCCGTTAATAAGCTTGGTCTGGTTACTTAGTCTTTCTGTGCTCGGTTGTCTCCATATACAGTGTAGATACAGGAGCACCCACTTCCAAAGGTTATGCGGGATTAACTGGAGTAACATACGTGAAGCACTTAAGCACTGTGTAAGAATGAGCTATTATTGCATTTCTGTAAGGATTGAGTTTTTGTTGCTTGTAGATTAAGATGAAAGTATTTTCATCTTATTAAATTGGTATTTTTGGAAGTAAATTATATGCCATGGTTTGACATTATTGACCAAATATGAAAAGATGCGTGTAGTAACTAGCATATCCATATTTACCTTGGTTGCCAAGTTTGATAGGCAGCTATTTGTTGTTACTGTTCAGTCGCCCAGTCATGTCCAACTCTTTGCAAGCTCATGGACTGTCTCCCGGAGTTTGCTAAAACTCAAGTCATGGTGGTGCTATTATAGAAACTCCTGTTTGCTCTCATAGCACATATTGTTTTTTCCTTTTCATGGCTCTGACTGTCTTTTTTAGTTTTTCTTTCCAGCTTTATTGGTATATAATTATATGAGTCTAAGATGTGCATCACATTGCATTTGTCACACCTTATTGCAAAATGATTTTCACTCTAGCGTTAGTCAATTCCCGCAGCATATCACATAAGTACCATTTCTTTTTTGTGGTGAAAATATTTAAAATCTACTCTCTAAGCAGCTTTCAAGTTTATTAATACATCATTATTAACAATAGCCATTATGCTGTACATTAAATCTCCAGAACCTGTTTATCTTACACGTGGAAGTTCATGCTCTTTGACCAATATCTCCCTATTTTTCCCACCCCACAGACCGTGGTAACCACCATTCTAGTTGTATTTCTATGCATTCAGCTTTTTTAGCTTCTACATATAAGTGATAGCAGACAATATTTGTCTTTCTCTAACTTATTTCACTTAGCCCGCAGGGTTTGTTTTTATTCTAATCAGCTGTATACCTTTCGATGTATGTCACATCATCTTTGGGCTGAAGTGGATGTAGTAAAAGAGTTTGGTGACAATATATCACATTTTTAACTGTTGATGCAGAGAGATAGTATCTTTGAGTATTAATTTCTTTGCCTCTCTTTTTGAGCCTTTTAGGTATTCTAAATATCAGCTTCAATAGACTGTTGAATCCAAACTGTCTTTAGTAGTGTGTATCTTTTGGGAATTTTTGAAGAAAAGCATTGATGAAAGTTCAAAATAATTTTGTTAACTTCGGTTATCTCGTGTGCAAAAATTGGGATTGCAAAGATCATGCAACGATGTCAATACATCCACTGGTGCTTGGTGTTCAGGGACAACATACCTGGGTCTTTGTTTCATTCCCACTGTAAATATCATAACTTTTTTTCCCTCTCTCCATGGAAGGCGTGCAATGGAATTGAGTTTTGCTCTGGTAAATGGGAATAATATTCGAGGCATGATGAAGGAGTTACTTTATTTTCTGGATTCATGTGAGCCAGAATTTAAAGCAGACTGTGCATCTGGAATCTTCCTTGCTGCAGAAAAGTAAGATTTAATTTTTACATTCATTGGTAAAAAATGCTTGGAACTTTTTGGAAAGCATCTTTAAAACATGAAGGAAATGTTGTAAACATGTTTAAACATGTAACATTTATTTCAGGCTTCCCATTAGAAATTGGGTTTGAGAAGGTCATTCTAGTCAGTATTTATGTTAAGCATTATACTAAGACCAAAATAATCCTACTTTTATAAAATCTCCTCTTGTATCTGTTCTTTAACCTCTCTTCTATGATTCCCTTTTAATGAAGAGAATAGAAAAGTTATAACATTTGAATTATGGTTCTGTGTAAAACTTTATGGGATGAAGTCCTCAGGATTTTGATAGTGTGGTTATTTCTTCTCTTTTCACTGTGAATTGAAGGGGAGGCAAGTTCCTAGTCCTGGCGTTACCTGGGTCTGGAAACAGTGCTCTTTCTTGTTTCTTCTCTGTACTCTCCTGTCCTGACTTTATGATTTGTTTTCTAAGAAAAAAACTGGAGAGAGAGTCCTCAGTTCTTAACTCAGCAACTTCTATTGCAGTATTTACATCTGAATTTGACCATGTACTGTTTCACCACCCATTGAAATGGGAATTGGTGCCAGTTTAATTGCTGGTAGTTTTGAAGGTAAAATGTATCCAGACACAGCCCCTTAACCTGTGAACCTCAAGACTATAGGACAGGAGTTTTGAAAGTCACTCTGTGTGTGTGTGTGTGTGTGTGTGTGTGTTGCTTAGTCATGTCCAACTCTTTGCAATATATATAGGACAGGAGTTTTGAAAGTCACTGTGTGTGTGTGTGTGTGTGTGTGTGTTGCTTAGTCATGTCCAACTCTTTGCAATATATATAGGACAGGAGTTTTGAAAGTCAGTGTGTGTGTGTGTGTGTGTGTGTGTGTGTGTGTTGCTTAGTCATGTCCAACTCTTTGCAACCTCATAGACTGTAGCCGACCAGACCCCTGTGTCCATGGGATTCTCCAGGCAAGAACACTGGAGTGGGTTGCCATTTCCTTCTCCAAAAGGAACTATAGAAAGAAAGAAAGTGAAGTCGCTCAGTCGTGTCCGACTCTTTGCGACCCCATGGACTGTAGACTACAGGCTCTCCCATCCATGGAATTTTCCCGGCAAGAGTACTGGAGTGGGTTGCCATTTCCTTCTCCATGAAAGTCACTGAGCAGAGCTTAATTTACAGGTTCAGTTTTTTCACCTGTGCCATTATTTTCTCAGGTATGCACCTTCCAAACGGTGGCACATAGACACGATTATGCGTGTTCTGACAACGGTAAGTAGTTTCTTTAGGTAAGTGTGTACTAAGTGCTGGATGTATCAGTTAATGAGACAGACAAAGTTCTTATTCTCATGCAGCTTATGTTCTAGTGGGGAAGATGGGAAATTCATGGGGAAAGAGGGATACTCCTGTCAGGCAGGGGGGAATACTGTGAAAAATGCTAGAGCATCATGAGGAACTATAGTGATGACAGAGGAGAATGGGATATGGGGCAGTGGGCCAGGTTCTTGGGTAGAATAGTCAGGGCAGGTCACTCAGAGGAGGTAATATTTGAGTAGAGAACTTGGTAAAGTGGTGAGCTGTGCAAAGATTTGGGAGAAGAGTGTACAAACCAGAAGGAACAGTTGGTGTTGCAAAGCACTAGGGTAGGTAACAAGCTTAACGTGTTTGGAGAGCATCAAGAAGGCTGGTGCAGCCAGTAGACTGAAAGCGGCAGAGAGTGGTTTGAGGCAGGGGCTAGGTTCTATAGGCCTCACAGGAGTTAGGATTTTATTCTGAATATGATGGGAAATCATTGGGAAGCTTTGTTTAGTTTTGTTTTGGCTGAACTGTGTAGCATGCTGGATCTTAGTTCCCAGACCAGGGATCGAACCCATGCTCTCTGCAGTGGATTTGCAGAGTCTTAACGAGTGGGCCACCAGGGAAGTCAAAACCTTTCTTTAAGAAAATGCTCCAACTTCTCATTTTTCCAGTTAGTTTATATTCTCTTATCATATAATTATATGCCTTTTCTTAGTTAGCCTGTTGATGTGCTAGGTTACATTAATTGATTTTTAAAAATTATTTATTTAATTGAAGTTTAGTTGGCTTGCATTAATTGAATTTTGAATGTTGAATCAGCCTTCCATATCTGGAATAAATCCCAGATTTATGGGATTGGTTGTGGTGTATAGTTTTCTTGAATACATTATTAGATTTGATTTGTTGAAATTTTAAGGATATTTGCACCTGTGTTCATGAGATACTGGTCTGTAGTTTTCTGTTCCTGATGTTTTATTTGACTCTTGTATTATTTAGTAGTGTGTTGTTTAATCTCCAAATATTTGGGGACTTTTCAGCTATCTTTGTATTGCTTATTTCTAGTTTAATTTTGTATGATTTCTGTTCTTTTAAATTTAAGATATTCTTAATGGCCCAGAATGTGATCTGTCTTGATGAATGCTCCATGTGAGCTTGAGAAGAATATATATGCTGTTGTTTATGACATGGTCTGTAAATGTCAATTAGATTGTGTTGATGCTTTCTCATAAAAACATTCTGCTTTTTTCCCATTAGGGACGAATATAAATATCTAAGTCACACCACTAATTACCTGCTTTTTAGTGTCTTACCTTTCCTTTCTGCCAGTTTCCCCAAACTTCTCCCTCCATCTTTGTGTTTCTTAACAGGAGTGGGTATCCTACCCATCTGGGATTTTTTTCTTTTTTTTTTTTCTGTTTCATCTTCAAAGTACACGTGTGTAGGCCAGGTCTTGGTCCTGTAAATCAGATCCACTCTTCTATCCAATAATGGGAGGTTGACCAAGGTGGGCACAGCTTCCACAGTTTGTATATCCTGTGCAGCTTGGTTACCATAATGCTCTTGTGAGGCCAAAATTTAGTTTCCTCATAGGTTAAATAGCTTTACTTTGTCTCCATGGTGGTAAATCTCAGATTCCATTTGTCAACAGGACAATAAAGAATCATTTTTGTTTTTGTTTTTGTTTTGAGGTGTGGATAATGAAATAAAAAATACTTCCCGTTCCTCGGGCTACGTATTGGTTCTGTATTTATAAACTCTAGTTTTTGAAGGACTGTTATGTTTTAAAGAAATTCTGATTTTTAGAAAGTTACTGTTTATTTCAGTTTTATCTTACTTTATTAAGCCTTTTTGAACTGTTAATATACAGCCCTTTCTCCTTCCCCCAGAGTAGTGTGACTACCATAGCCAGCTTGTATCCTTTTAATACCTGTGTTGAGGAGTTGTGGGAAGGAAGTTGTTGTAATTAAGTTCCCAGTAAATGTATTTCTTACAGTTTTGCATTAGTAGACTATCTGTTTTGAGTAGAAAGGGCCATTCTTGAAATTCTAAACCTTTATATTTTAATTTTACTTTGGACAAAGGGAAGATTTTATCTCTTTATGAAACCTTAGAACTTAGAATATTCATTTAAATATGACTTTGAAATTTGAGCTGCTTCTCAACATGAGAATTGGAAACAACTTTATCTGGGAGGGCGTTTTGTAGTAGTCTCCTCTGAGCACCAACAACATTAGCTGACTTTTCTTATTACCGTGTGTTTCTTGGGGTAACTGTCTGCATTTCCTTTTAGGCAGGAAGTTATGTTCGTGATGATGCCGTTCCCAACTTGATCCAGTTAATAACCAATAGCGTGGAGATGCATGCCTATACTGTCCAGCGCTTGTACAAAGCAATTCTTGGTGATTATTCTCAGGTAAGTACTTTTACTTTAAAGGGGGAAATTGCCTTTATTTTTCTGATATGTTCTTATTACTATCGCTCTTAGAGGTGCTTCAGTTGTGACCTTTATGGTTGGATGACCTATGATTTGTATTAATCCTTTAAAGGATAAAAATCTTTGACAACTGTGACTTTCTTCTGACAGCAACCTTTGGTGCAAGTCGCTGCATGGTGTATAGGTGAATATGGAGATCTTCTTGTATCTGGCCAATGTGAAGAGGAAGAGCCTATTCAGGTACCCTTTGTCACTCTTTGTTAAGAAGAGGGAAGACAGTGTTTTTGGTTTTAAGAGTAGTGTTTAATGAGCTGAAGTCAATTCCTTGAAAACCTTTTAAAGAAGCAATGGCAGAATTATAGATTCATTGTAAAACTTGTTCATTTTTCAGTTGGAACCTACTGGGCCATTGTGAGATTTGAAAATCACCTTTAGGACTCTCTCCCCACCCCATCATAATGACTTACATTGTTTCTCTTGCCTTCTGGCTAAAAAGTGAGAGTGTCATGTTTCCATTTTTTCTCCCCAGGTAACAGAGGATGAAGTGTTGGATATTTTAGAAAGTGTCCTAATATCTAATATGTCCACCTCTGTGACACGAGGTTATGCCCTCACTGCCATTATGAAGCTTTCTACTCGATTCACCTGTACTGTAAAGTGAGTATGGAGAAAAAGTAGGGTGAACATGTTTTGTCATTTTAAAAACTTTTTATTTTGGGAAATTTCAAGCAAAGGCAAAAGTAGAATAGTAAAATCAACTGCCTATACCTGTTATTCCTGAATAACAGTCATCACTTTATGGTTAATCCTTATTATATCTATACTTTGCTCCCTGTCATCCCTTCATCCCACCACTGCTTAATTTGAAGGTAAAAACTAATGTTTTTAAAATCAGGTATCTGTTGCCTGTTTTCTTTTTTAAAGTACTGACGTTATTTTCCCATGTAAGGGTTCTGGTTTATTATAATCTTGAGATATCTGAATTGGAAGAAAATCATTTTGGTGTTTAAATCTTTAAATTTTGCTTTTTTTTTAAAAGCACTGTTTTGAATGAAACTCAATTCTTGGGTCAGTTTCCCACCCAAGCATGTTTAATACAAACTTGGTTCTCTCAGACCTTCTGCTTTTGTTTTTAATGTAAAGCCTCGTGAATAATGATAATTTTTACCGTTTAAATTGTGAAGTATAAGAATTTGGTGTTAGGCAATGACACTTTGCTTATAAAAGTCTGATGCTATGACCCTTTTGTTGATAAAAGCTTATTACTGTAAAGTTATTAAAGAAGGGAATGAACACTATAAATTTATTGTTTTGTAGCAAATTAATAATTGGTACTTTTGTTTATCAAATTTTAGGGTATGAGATATTCAACAGACAAAATCTAGCATTAGAACTCGAATAAATTCTGATGTCTTGAGCTATCTGTTAGATGACTGTAAAGGAAAGGTCTTTTGTTTTTGAAAAATTATGTACATTAAGAAAAGATGAACACTTCAAAATTTTAACCAGAAACCTCTGTTTTAAACACTATTCTTTCTGCTTGTTTATGTATTTTCTTTTGGATGTTTGAATTTGTTTGTCATTTTACCCCAAAGCCGAATTAAGAAAGTGGTTTCCATCTATGGAAGCAGCATTGATGTGGAACTCCAGCAGAGGGCAGTAGAATATAATGCACTTTTTAAGAAATATGACCATATGAGGTAAGTAAAAGAAACAAAACAGTGCATGTGCCTCTTAGCATCCCGAACACTTTGTCATGGTAACCTGTAAAGGAGTTTCATCACTCATGCTTTATTGGCGGGACTTCACAACCCCGTTGAGTTCTCACTGCTTGGCTATTTGTGTTTTGTTCGTCTTCTGTTCTGCCTAGCCTCTAAAGAAATAAGCGAACTGTGTTCTTTTAGTGCCCTTTTCCCCTTCCTTTTGGTAAGGAAAGTTTTCTTCATTTCCATTTTATTTGGTGAAGAAGTGAGAGTTGTTTTATCTCAGGAGAATCTCATTGAGATATCATTACTATTACCATTGTGTATATCTTTTTTCCCCTTTCTGTTGTGCAGTATCTTCTTGATTGGAAACTGCTAATATGTACTTGTTTACCTTTCTTTCATTACATTTTCTCTGTCACTGAGAATTCTCAGGCTCTCGGGATTTGGATGGACAGTTTGTCCATTCAGGGTTTCCTGCATGCCCTTAATCCAATCAGGAATGTAGGTCATGTATTCTTGTAATCCAGCTTCTATTTTAGTATATGTGTTGGGATGTGAGGAGGGGAGATGTCTCTCCACATTTGGCTGGAGTATAGTTAACAGTGATTGTTTTGGGTAGGGAATCTAGGTTAACTGCCTAGAATTTAACCACTTCAGATTCTTCCAGGTCTGCCCTGCTTGAGAGAATGCCTGTCATGGAGAAAGTGACCACAAATGGCCCTACTGAGATTGTACAGACAAATGGAGAGACAGACCCAACTCCTCTAGAGACAAAGCCACCGCCCTCTGGGCCACAGCCCACCAACCAGGTAGCTTTTCCCTTGCTTATCTTCATGATCTTTTGGTTGCTTAGACCCTGTCTCTTAGGTGATTCCCTTCAGTCTTCCTGGGTTGATTGATAATTCTGTTCCCTATTTTTAAGTATTGAAAGGGCTTTGTGTTGGATAACAGATCAGACAGTGACAATAAGATATTATTTCTTTGTTTAGGCCAATGATTTATTGGATTTGTTGGGAGGAAATGACATAACACCTGTTATTCCAACTGCACCTACAAGCAAACCAGCTTCTGCTGGTGGAGAGCTTCTTGATTTGCTGGGAGACATCAACCTTACAGGTGAGGCCAGACTAGAGTTAATTTCTCACTTTTCCAGGGATAAGGGCCTTAGGGAAAAGCTACATTGAATGTAGACTTTCTGTCTAGCACATGAGACAGTTGAAGATGGGAGAGGGTAAGCAGAAAAAAAGCAAGAATCTTCACAACATCTGGGCTATGTTGCCATACTAATACTATACAGGTAATTCATAGAGATTCCTCAAAGTCTAATTTTTAATTTTTGGAGAGTAAATTACCCACAGTGTTTTAAGACAGAAAGGACAGTCTCAGGCTAGAAAAGAAGCATATCCCAAGAAATACATTACTTTTTCTTAGGTTTCTTTGTACTCATGGTTAGTTTCCAAGAGCCGTGGCCGTTTGTGGAGAGTGGAAAGATCCTGTTTTCCTCCTTCCTTCTCCCCCTTTGTGTTAAAGCAATGGAAGGATAAAATTATCCAGGATTATAATATTCAAACATAACATTTCATTTGGGGATATCTTATCTTTATTTACATGTAGTAGACATTTATAGTTAGTGTATTCAGAGATACTGTAAACATAGGAGATCAGGAGAATCCAAGGATATCACTGTAGCATATAATTTCTGTCTTAAGTGACTTCTCTAAAAGTGAAATGGATGGAGAGTTACAGTATACATGACCTTGAGTGGAAAACGGCTATAGCTTAAGGATGTTGGATGCTTAACTAAAGTGGCTATCACAGGCTTAATGGTTTTTTCCTAACATAGCTGCCTCCCAGAACCTATGGTTTATATTTATGTCTTAACAAAATTTCAAAATATTGCTTGTCATGTGCTTCGGGCCATTCACAGGCAGTTTCAAATCCCGGGATACCAAAGCTGTCCTGGATATATGGAAAAGCAAGAGCAACCCCATGTTTAAAACACAGTGTGTGGGGACCTTCCTGGCAGCCCAGTGGTTAGGACTCTTGTGTTTCACTGCCGTGTGCCCGGGTTCAATCCCTGGTCAGGGAGCTGGGATCCCACAGGCTGTGTAGCGAGGCCAAATAAACAAAAAGCCAAAGCACAGTGTATAGATTATGTGCTTTACTTATTAACATATTAGCATTTTCATGTTAGTGTATAATCTTCACAATTATAATTTTGAATGGTTGTCTAATATTTTGATAAGTTTAACCATTATTTATTTAATTCCTTACTATTGGGCATTTTGCTTGTTTCCAGATTTTTCTTATCATAACTGATGCCTCAGTAAATATTATTATTACATATATTTGCCCAAATTTATTTTGGGTTTACATTCTTGGGCTCAGTTAAGTTAGGCTTACTCTTTCTGAATCTATTTAAAATAAGAATGATTTTTATCATCATAGGGTATTTGTGAGGAATAGTGACTTAGTGCATGCATGACACATAGTAGGCACTTGGTAAATGTTACTAACCTTTTCCTCAATGTCTATGAATTTCACTGTATAGTCATAAATATTACATATTTTTAAGAATACCCTAACAGTTGAAACGGAGAAGGCAATGGCACCCCACTCCAGTACTCGTGCCTGGGAAATCCCATGGACGGAGAAGCCTGGTAGGCTGCAGTCCACGAGGTCGCTAAGAGTTGGACATGACTGAGCGACTTCACTGTCACTTTTCACTTTCCTGCATTGGAGAAGGAAATGGCAACCCACTCCGGTATTCTTGCCTGGGAAATCCCATGGACAGAGGAGCCTGGTGGGCTACAGTTCATGGGGTTGCAAAGAGTTGGACATGACTTAATGACTAAAAAACAACAACAGACAATGAATAGTATCTTATTTTGTCAGTCTACCACAATTTACTTACCCATTATTTTGATGGTGAACATTTTGATTGTTTCTAGAATTTCATTGTTAGAAATTACCTTGCCCTGCACACTTTCTGTATATGTCTGCCTGTGTAAATATGCACGAATCAAAGCATTCCTAAGAAAGGCAGTGGATCTCAACTGGGGGAGATTTTGCCCACCAGGGATTGGCAGTGTCTGAAGATACTTTTGGTTGTCAGAACTGAGAGGATGCCAGTAGTGCTGAATCCTACAGTGGACAAGACAGCCCCTCACAGCAAAGTCTTACCCAGCCTGAAATTTTGTTAGTTTTGCACTTGATACCTTTATTTTAAGGATATACTTGTATTCAACTCTGTTGTTGTTTAGTTGCCAAGTTGTGTCTGACTCTTTGGCGACCCCATGGACTGTAGCTCCTCTGTCCATAGTATTTCTCAGGCAAGAAGACTGGAGTGAATTGTCATTTCCTTCTCCAGAGCATCTTCCTGACTCAGGGATCCAACCCACATCGCCTGCATTGCAGGAGGATTCTTTACTGCTGATCCACCAGGAAAGCCTGTATTCAACTCTGCTACTGCCAAATTGTTCTCCAGTTTACAACCCTATGGCAGAGATTAGAATTCCCCATTGCTCCATAGTCTTACCAGTATCTGGTGTTAGCAGACACTGAAATATTCACCACGCTGGGGAGATGTGAAGTAGCACCTCATCATGGTTGTAAATTCCCTTTCCTCATTACTCATAAATTTGAGCATCTCTTTTCGTAATAGTCCCTTTTCATTCGTATTTCTTCTGTGAATTGCTTGTACATTTCTCTCTCTTTTTTTTCTTGTACATTTCTCTTACCACTTTTAAATTGGGTTATCTTTATTGACTTGTAGAAGGTATTTATAGTTTTGGATACTCGTCCATTTGTTATTTTGTAGCATACATACACTTTCTTCTGCCTTTGGTCCATTTTTTGATGATATTTTTTAGTGAACAGAAGTTACTCATTTTAAAGTATTTGAAATTTTTAATTCTTTATTTTTATGGTTCATGCTTAAGGCAAATTGTTTAAAGCCTCCTCCCCTTAATTTGAGATCATGGTAATTTTCTTGTGTTCTCTTGGTGGGATTTGTCAGCTAAAATTGACTTAACTGTGGGATGTGTCATTTAGGTGCTCCAGCTGCTGCTCCTGCCCCTGCCTCAGTCCCACAGATATCCCAGCCCCCCTTCTTGTTGGATGGGCTTTCATCACAGCCTCTCTTCAATGACATTGCTACAGGTACTGTTATTGGTGTTATCATCATTAGACCTATGAGAAGTAGTTATTGAAGAAAGGAGGTAGTGATTTGGAAAGCCTTGGGCTGACTGCAACTCGACTGACGTTCCTGTGCTCTCCCAGGCATCCCCTCCATCACAGCGTACAGTAAGAATGGCTTGAAGATTGAGTTCACCTTTGAACGGTCCAACACCAACCCCAGTGTCACCGTGATCACGATACAGGCCTCCAACAGCACAGAGCTGGACATGACGGACTTTGTTTTCCAGGCTGCAGTACCAAAGGTACTATAATTGTCTTCTTGGCCTTTATCCTTGAATTAAAAATTGTTGATTATTTTTTTATGCTTTTGGTAAGGGATATATTTTAGTGCCTAGAGATTAAATTTGCAGATTCAACTCAAACTAACAGTAATGTAACTGTTATGGTCCATTGGAGCGTGTCATTTTTAATGAATACTTTTGCTTAGTCATAAATATTCTTACAATTAGTATTATAGGATAAAGGAAGTACAGTCTAAAAGTAGTTAGAGAGTAGAATTCTACAAGGTGGTTCATTAATGCTCAGGGTATTGAGGATAGATTGGGGTTCAGTAATACAGTGGTGAAGACCTAAGAAACAGAAATTCTAACATGGAATTAAAGTTCAATCAAGATGAGAGACTTCATGTATTTGGTATTCTCTTCTAGTCACTGGATCATATTTAAAGCTTTTGTCCCTTGATAGTGTAAGTGGGAGAAACATTCCTCCTTCATTAACATCTAGCTAACTATTGATGCAATGACTGCTCGCTTCTGTAAATTGAAGTTTTGTTTATACCAGTTCTTAGTTTAAGGAGTGTTTATGTTCATTGTTGAATTATGAAAAGTTTTGAAAAAGGAGAATTGAGAATGAAGAGTGGGCAAGATTTATCTGTAAACAATGAGATAGTAAGTATTTCAGGCTATATGCTGTCAAAGTGCCAGTACTGTGATGATACATAAAGGCGCATGGCTCTGTTCCAGTGAAACACTTGCAGAAACAGGTGTGGGTTCATTCTTGGCCCATGGACCATATTTTACCAACCCCTGAGATAGATTAGGCTAAATGAATCTTTTCAGTCACTTGTGAGGTATGACATTCAGACAACACAGTTTTGGAAATTGAAGACCTTTTATTTGTGGTTACTACTGCCTTTGCATCTGTCTTTACTTCCATTTTTAGGAGTTAGAAAAATGTAGATGTTTTAGAAGCAGTAGAGTTAGTGGTTTCAATACTAGTTGTATGACATTAAGCAGCTTACTTAATCATTATGCCTCAGTTTGTTTATTTGCAAAGGGGGCCTGTCATCATGATATCTACTTCATAGGGTTTCTTTGAGGAATAAATGAGTTTTATGTGCCAGGTACTGTCTTGTTTTAAGCTCTTTTCATGTGTTTGTTAGCTTCTACAAATTAGGGTTTTATACTTATTACTTTAGGCTGCCGCTTTAACGCATACCCCCTCTGGTTTAAAGCATGGCCTTATTCTTGGTGCTGTACTATACAATGCCTATTTGCATATTATGATGTATGTGGAACTTCAAAACATTGTATTTCATAGATTCTACTAATACTGATTTTGCTTTTTGTTACTTCTGAAATTGAGGTATATTTTATTTTTTAAAAAAATTTTTAATTGGAGTATAATTGCTTTACAATGTTGTGTTAGTTTCCGCTGTATAACAACGTGAATTTTGGCTATAAGTATACATATATCCCCTCTGTCTTGAGCTTCCCTCTCACCCTCCCCTCACTCCACCCATCTGGGTCATCACAGAGCACCAAGCGAAACTCCCTGTGCTATTCAGCAGCTTGCCACTGGCTATCTGCTTTATATGTGGCAGTGTATATGTGTCAGTACTACTCTCTCAATCCTTCCCACCCTCTTCTTGCCTCCCTGAGTCCACAAATTTGTTCTCTACATTGGTATCGCCATTCCTGCCCTGCAAATAGTTTTCATCACTATGGGGTATATTTTGAATGATGCTCTTGTCATAGTTTCATTGGCAGCCTTTCTCTCAGCGGTGTATAAAATAATGATGTGGATTATAGTTGATGGCATCTAATACTGATCAATTAAATGTAAACAAACAAATGGTAGTTTGTGTAATTCTTGACAGTAGACTTGTAAGTCCCATTGCAGGTATACCATGGACCTTCCTCGCTTCTTTCTCTCCTCCCTCCACGCTTTCTTTCCCCTTTGCCCTTCTCGCTTTTCTCTCCCTCCCTTCCCTTCTTCCTCTGCCCCTCTTCTCTCTCTTTCTCTCTCTCTCATTCTCCTTTCCAATATTTTAGGAGACTAAACTTTAGGAAATTAAAAAAAAAAATCCTAGTCTATAAAATAGCGACACATAGATATATATCGACATATATACTTTACTGGGCTAACTATGATTTACCTATCTTGCTCATAGCACTTTTATCTCTCTTCCCTGTAAACACACAAACAAATCTACCAGCACTCAACAAATTACGGTGTTTGCTTTTTCAGGTCTTTCACTGTACAGGCTAGTTCTGCACGTAATTTTTCTGCTAGGACTTGTGGTGTTTCAGTGTGGAGACCCTAAGGTGTTTCACATCCGTGTGAACAAGCTGGCTCTTTTCAGCCTCTCCTGCACCTCCGTCATGTAGGAGTGACCCCTGACACATTCCAGATTATATAGGCTTTAGAAAACAAAGTTCAAGTCGCTGACCTCAACCGTCCAAATACACAAAAGCATGAAGGCTTGTTTTTGGTGACTAGTGTGCTGGTTTACTATTTTTAGAATCCTTTTCATTTCTTTCTAGTTTTTTTTTAGCCACAGGCACCCGGGTTTTTTGTTTGTTTTTTCACCTACATAGTTGATCAGTTACTGTTCAGTGAGGCTACTAGAACAAGATTTATTTACCTTTTGAAAAGTGCTTGGCTAAAGTTGCTTCTACCAGAAAGGAGAAGGTAGCTTGTTGCTAGAAACAATAGCGTTTTATAAATATCATGAAGCGATAGTCCACATGCTGGGAATTGCTGATTATCTGGAAAACAAATAGAATTTAGTAGTAGGTATATTGGTTACTTGAAGCATCATCTGGGTGTCTGACTAGACTTGTTAACATCTCTGACATAGTATTAAGTGTATTTTCTGAAGAGTGCCCTTTGTCTCCCCCCTACCCTACTCCCAGACATTCCAGCTGCAGCTTCTGTCTCCTAGCAGCAGCATCGTCCCAGCATTTAACACGGGGACCATCACACAGGTCATTAAAGTTCTGAACCCACAGAAGGTGAGTACCACATTCAAAGATAGTATCTGAGCAAGACATAAGTGTTTCCCTAAAATAAAATTTACTTTGTTTCTCTTAAGTTTTTTTTTTTTTTCACTCAGAGCAGAAAAGATATCTATTAAAATGTCTGGTCTTAACCTCCTTGTTCTTTTGTAGACAATAAGTGAAGCCTGGACACATGAAATGATTTAATGGCATCTTATTAAAATACACATTTAAATATTTCTCTATTGAGAGGCTTAAAGGTCTAGTTTTTGCATGGTGAGGGTGGAAAGCTTACACATTTTAGTCTTTACACTAGTAGTTGTCTGGAGTTGAGAGCATTGGTTAAACCAGATACTCACATTTACTCTGGTAATTATTAAGTATGCACAGCAGAAGCGGAGACATTTTTAATGAGGCAGCCAAATGAAAAACAACGTCAAACACCTGAAAGTAAGCAATATTTTATTACATCTTCTCAGAGAAGTATATCGGCTCCACTTATTGATCAGTTGACCCGGTCTCAGCAGTTTTTGAAAATGGTTCCGAGGATTTCTAGAGACTTCTGAGAGATCTCTAGTAGTGTCTCATAAATACCAGTATGATTTCCTCCTCTTAAAACACCTTGGTTCGCCTCTGCTGGCCACTGTATTTTGATTGTCTGCCCAAAGCATAAGTACAAATTCTTGTGATGATCTGATACAAAGAGTAAAAGTTTTCTTAGTGTATTAATGTTTGAAGTCTGCCTTATAAAGCAAATAGCACGTATAATTGAATTCTCTTAAAATATACCTGTTACCATAGGTTAACTTTTTTTTTTCTTTTATGCCTTGAGAACAAAACAAGTTGATACTCACATTTACTGTCAGTTTTACAGACAAAACATCCAGTATATCTGAATGTAGAGTATAATAGATGAGTATGTTTACCTCATTTTTCTAGAAAATTGGATACAAGGGTTGAAT
This sequence comes from Cervus canadensis, assembly GCF_019320065.1. Classification (NCBI taxonomy): domain Eukaryota; kingdom Metazoa; phylum Chordata; class Mammalia; order Artiodactyla; family Cervidae; genus Cervus; species Cervus canadensis. The sequence continues at coordinate 33,248,055 of NC_057403.1, read as the reverse complement.
CCTTGTGAAAAGTTCTCAGCAAATGTTACTATGAAAATGCTCCCAAGTGGTTTGTCCCGTTAATGTGGTTCTAGGATCGAAGCCCACACTGCATTCTGGAGGTCGTTTTCTCTACTTGACTGCATGACGTTGGCCAGTAGCTGCAGTACTAGGTGTTTGTTGTTGTTGTTGTTGTCTGCCTGTGTGTCATTTTTAAGAGACAATTCTGCTTCAGAATAATTTGTGTTTTCTGTGATCAGAAGTCTGTAGGACTTCCCTGGTGGTCCAGTGGAAGCTCCATGCTTCTACTGCAAAGAATGTGGGTTCGATCCCTAGTCAGGGAACTAACATCCCACATGCCACCCAGTGTGGCCAGAACAAAAGAAAAAGTCTTATTTGTAGGCTGCAGATTCTGGAGATTTTATTTCAGTGTGTGATTTTTTTTTTTCTCTTTTCCTCTCTTCAGCAACAGCTGCGAATGCGGATCAAGCTCACATATAATCACAAGGGCTCAGCAATGCAAGATCTAGCAGAGGTGAACAACTTTCCCCCTCAGTCCTGGCAATGAGGGTCCAGCGCCATTCTCATTCTTATCCCACTCAGTCAAAGGAACTCTGGGAAGGAGGTTGTGATCGCTGGCAAGTCCCCCCAACTGTACCACGGGCATGAGGAACTGAAGAGAACTGTTGAGGAGGATTTTTCCTAAAGTTATTGCTGACCTTGAAGCATTGTTAAAGACTAATCTCCTCTCCTCCACTGTTGAGGCCGGCTGCTTCTGGAGACTACTTTGCACTCTTCCTCCTCTCCTCCAGTTTCCGCACTTCTCCATCCCTCCTACATTTACAGCCAGAATCAACATTCCCTGGGCCCCCGAGGAAATAAGCAGCTGGTCTGGAGGAGAGGACTGGAATCCATGACAAGAAAACACTCACTCTGTCTCTGCAGCAAAGAGTTGCCCCTTCTTTCTGCCATGTTTCTCTGTGGACTGGGCAAGGTGGGGTACTTACTCCTCACTAGCAGGGTTACCATCTTCAGGCGCTTCTTACATCTGGCATTCAGAATGGAAATGTAACAGTGGACATGAGGGAGCCATGCCTTTTTCTTCCGGTTCCCCCGATGTTTGAAAGAGGCATTAGGCTCCTGGTAGCCTTTTTTGTGCATTGCTGTATATACATAGACACACACATGTATATGTATGTTTGTTACCAAGGATTGGTCAGACCTTGAGAGGTTATTTGTAAACACTGGACAGATGCAGTTAAGAAGAGCTTGTGTTGAGATTTGGCATGAAGGTTATGGTGCTCTATTTGTAATAGAAACTTCCAAGGCTCTTCCAGCTCCCCTTTCTCTCCATTCTTTTAGTTGTAGTCATGAGTTCTCTCCATGATTTTCGAAACTGATTCCCCTTAAAGTGCAAAGTGGACAACTTCTAAAAGATATATTAATAGTTATTAATGCCCCTGTTTCCACCACAAATTTTAAAGTTTCTCCTAAACCCGTAACTTGCCTGATGAACTATGGTAAATGGGTGGAAAGAGGAGTTTGCCACTTCTAAAGTACAGACTCCTCAACAAAAGCACCTTTGCCCATTTGAAGAGTGAGTATCTGACTCACGCTAGAGTGTATTGGAGTCATCTTCTCCATTACTCCAAACCTCCCTTTTTATTTCCTGAGCCTGGCTTGGACCTTGGCATTCCGTTTGAATTCCTTCTTCTAACTGGAACATTTGTGTTGTATCTGTAACACTGGCACTGAAATAAAGACCACACGGTTAAAGAAATCTTTCCTATATTGTACTTTATGGTGTTGGAACGAAGCCTTGAAGCTTCCTTGTCCCCTCTGTCAGAGGAAGTCTCAGGGACACTGTAGGGTAGGAATATCGTTTCCTGAGTCTCAGAAGTTGGTCTTGCTCTTGAGAGGCCAGTCTCATGAATATCTACATCAAAGACTTGTGATCTGGAGCTTTTTGAGCTAGTGAGAGTGCCTAGTGCTTTCAGAAAGGACCTCGTGGTATCCGGTCTTAGCACTGAGTTGCTGGCATGAGGGAAGGTGGCTGCCGTGGCACACGTTGAATGTACCCTGTACCTTGAGGTACACAGGCACTGTTTCTGATGTGCTAAAGAAAAGGAAAGGTCAGGCCCACCTTGCTCTTAAAACATTTTCAAATGTTACTGTATTGAGTACAGTATAAGGACTACTCTGGCTTTGATTCTAGAACTGGGTACAGATATCCATTGTTTCCTTTCCATTTCACCAAGCCTTTACTGAAAATCTTCAGTGACTTGTCAAATCTAGCTCTGTATCAGATGCTAGACTATTCCTAACATTTGACAAGCAGGAGTTGCACTAAAGGCTCCAATGGGGGAACTTTCTGGTCTTATTTTAGTATATAAGAGCAAGATTTGCTGAAACTTACTCTACCGGGTAAATGGTTGACTGAGTCAAGAAGAGAATATTATCTTGTGCATGGCTTTCAGTAAAGTAAGTGTGGACTAGTGTACGTTTCAGACAACCGCTCTGCCTGTATGATGAAAAGTAACCTTTAAAGGTTTCTTTGCAGACAGATTTCATTGGATGGGTATTTAACGCTATGAAATGTGATAGGATTAACATAATATTGGTGGATTTCTTGAATAGAATTTGTCTAACATTCCTTTTTGTGGTTGAGGCTTTATTTTTCTCTCTCACATCTATAGTTAACCAGCTCAAGTTTCTTTAGTTGAACCAAACTGAATCTCAGAAATCTGCTGAAGATCATGCTATAAGACAGCGCTATCTGATGGGGCTGGAAAAGGGGCTCCTCTCAGAACAAAGTCTCCTTGGGTGAATGTAGTTTTGAGGTAGAGTTATTTGATCATCCATGGGTTCGTCCAGACAGAGTAAAAATCGGCCTTAACACAAAGGGTGCTGTGTAGAATATGAAATGATTCCAGAGAGTGAACCTAAGCACCATATTGAAGGACTAGCAGCCAGATGACTTGCCTAGGACACTGATGGTTAGGAAGACTGTTTCAAATGATAGGATCTTGGAAAGCTTCAGCGTGCCTTAGTTTCTAGGATCAGAATTCGTTCTCCTCTCACTTGGCCTCAATGCTAAAGGAGAGATCTTTTACTTTCTATCAATACTTGCACATTTTAGTTCTTTCTTTCCCTAGTAAAACCATCCAAGGGGGAGCAAATTTGGATAGATTTACAACTTCGGAGCCATTGTGAGGAAAGAGTGATTTCCATGGCTGTTCTAATAACTCTAGGGTGATAAGCCGTTGAGCCTACATGCACTTACTTGGATAATTTCACAAGCACTTTTACCTCATTTTTTCTTCCTCTTCCAGAGTAGTTTTTATTCTCTGTCCTCCCTGCCCTCACAGGAATCCTAAGGGATAATTCGTCTAAGTAATCGCAAAAAATGGTAGGAAGGGTGCTCTACCCAAGAAACTTCCCCAATGCTCCGGTGCTCTACCTTGAGGTGATTTGGACAGCCATGGAATGCTTCATGCTGTGTATAGTGATCATCTGTTCATTTTAAGGTCTTTCTCATTTAAAGAAACATTCCTCAGCATAACATTTGGGAGAGGATTCTCCCCTCTTGCTAGGTTAAAGAGTCGTTTGTACCCCTTGTCTGTCCCATTGATATGAGAAAACTGTCGGCACTAATGGTTTGAGTGTTTCCATCTATCATATAACATGCTTTCTGTGTTTATGTACTTGTAAGAGGTTGGAAATGAGGGGACACTGTTTTTGAGGCTCAAATTCATTATCTTCTGCATTGGAAAATACCGGGCTATGAGAACTAAGGGAAGGAAAGTCTGAATGCGTAGATTTTTTTCTAGTGAATGTATCTTATCCCCACTGTCCTAAACAGAGAGGGAGCTAGAGAGCAAAAAGTGGATATTCATGTACTCTGTGGTTGGTGGAGAGGTGGTACATGTCTGTGCTCTTGGGTTTGGGAACGGGGACGATCACTAAAGAGACTAGCTTAGAAAGTCCTGAAGTTGAAAATACTTTGACTGTCTCTTGCTCAGGAGGGTGGGGCTGCTTGTAGAACTGGAAGTGAATAACTTTTTTCAAGCAATAGCAGAGAGTGGGTCCCATCTACAGGGTTCCAGGACCTGAAACATTGAAACAGAAGAAAAGGCTGAAGCAGCTTGCAGAGTTGCTTCATGAACTTCCACGAGGCTGATTCTGGCTTCCAGATGGAGCATTGGAGGTTTTTTCCTTGTTGTTTTGTTTTTGGAACCTGCTGTTGCGCTTTGTGTATTTTTGTTTTTGTTTTCTCTTTGGGGGCCTCATGGGAAAGAGCTTCTGAACTCTTTCCTCTGTGAACTCCCAGTGTGTCCCTGTATAGTCCCTTTTCTTTCATAATGTTGTAAGTTACATTTTCATTAAGCCCCATCACATCTTCTTTACTGTAAAAATATTAAAAGGCTGTTTCCAAGTGGGATGGCTAATGAAGTTCTAATTATTGCAGACATATTTTTGAGATGTAAAAAAAATTTAAAATTAAATGATAAGTCTTCGAGGCGAGTGAGGAATAAAATGGGTGTAAACATTTACATGGGATGCATTAGAATTCTGCTGTGTGTATTGTCTTTTGGTTGAAACAAATTATGAACAGTGACTAATAATAAAAAGTCAATACTCAATGATTTAAATTTTGCTTCCTCACTTCTTCCAAGTGGATTGGAGAAGCCTTGGATGGGTTCTTATTCCAGAGCTTTGAGCTAAGCCCACTAACCAGTTAATGTTCCTTTTCCACAGAAAACTTACCAAGAGAGGAATTTAAACAAATTAAAAAAATTTTGTTCTGTTCAGTTGCTCAGTTGTGTCTGATTCTGCAACCCTGAATTCTCCAGGCCAGAATACTGGAGTAGGTAGCCTTTCCCTTCTCCAAGAGATCTTCCCAACCCAGGGATCAAACCCAGGTCTCCCGTATTGCAGGCAGATTCTTTATCAGCTGAGCCACAAGAGAAGCACCCCCCCCCCCCCCACACACACACACACATACAAAATTTGTAGTTAACAGTGCAAAGTGCAGTTGGAAATTTTAACTAGTGACTGTTTTCATGCTGATGTTCTCCACATGGGTGAATTCTCAAAAATATTGAATCATGTCAAGATGAAGTATGTATTTGAGGTGGTCATGGACTTTTAGCTATAAGCTTCTGTTTGTGGCTTCTTTTATCTGTGACTAGGAAGAAGAAGGCTTGACCAGCCAAAATGAATTCTGTTTCCTGATCTATTTTATACAAACTCTTCCATAGAAGTGAGAGTGGTTGAAAGTTGGGAGCTTATACATGATCTCTGACCTTGATTGAGATAGGGGGAGAGTATGATAGTCCCCTAATTGAAAAGTAGAAGGAGGTACGCCTTAGCAATTTTCTGGTTTATGCAGAAGTGCCCCTTGGTGCTGATTGATAAGTGACATTTCTATAATCTTTCCTTGTATGTGGCTTAGTTAAAATTCATATTTGTTTCTAATATTAAATTTACTTGACATTTTCATCTCTATGTAATGAGATGAAAATATAAGAACTACAATAGAAAATGTTAGCCAGTAATAGACTCCAGATATTTCAATGAATACAATACAATGAAGAATGGCAGATTTGAACTTCCATCCAGGACCAAATTAATTTTTATCACTTTTAAGTATTTTTCATGCTATTTCCTGCCCTAGTTCAGTTGTCTCTGGATTCAAAAAATACAGAAATGTTCAAAGGAAAAAACAGTCCTATAAACCTGGAGGCCAGGTTAAGTCCACCTTGTTTATTCAAAACTAAAAGAAGGAATATCTACATCTGCTCAGCCTATGGTAGAAATAACAAAGGATTGAGGCCTGAAGATGACTTGTGATCATTGAAGGAGTGGGAACTAGCTATAAAGAAGCACATGTAGAAAGCTCTTATGACTCCTTTACCAAAATCTGATAGACATGAACTCTCCTTTCCCAGACTTCTCTTTCCATTCTGTAGTGAGGATTAGGAAGGGCTCCTAGAATAAAGTGTGTGTGTGTCCCTCCCCAACCCCTTTCAGGTGGAGAGTGTTATACATAGCTGCTTAGAGGAAGAATACAGAAAGGAGGTAGTCTAATGACTTCTCTGTCTCTTGGCTTGATTCAAACAGTGATTTTTATAATGATGAACCTGCAGTGAGGGCAGATGGATTTTTGCACAAAAAATCCCAGAGGAATTTATTTTTAGGGTTAGTCTCAGCTGTTTACCATTTCCAGAAACTGTAGTTACATAACCCTTGGCTACATAATGCACACTGCCTTGAACTGGGGGAGAACATGAATATGTGACCCTTGAAACTGTATAAAATGTTAATGGCAATACATGATTTGAAAAGAAAACTCAGAATCAACTGGTCGTCACCACTCAACTGGATTGGATCTTAAACAATGGAGACTTTTAAAGAGAGCTGTATCGTAAGTTACCCCTGCAACATCTGTGCTCGTAGCTTTTTGCTGTTCTACTTTTGAAAGAGGTACTACTGTTGCTACTGAAGAAGTAGTAAATACATAACTCAGCATATGCTTGTATTCTGAATTGATGCTTTAGCCCACTATTCCATTAATCATAACAACAACAGCAAACCCATCAGCTAACCGCTGCTGTTTCCCAGCATGACTTCTAATGTTGGTGGTCCTGGAACAAGATACTTCACCTTCAGGTGATAAACTAATAAAGACCTTCTGCTTGTGAAATGTGGGAAAGGTAATGTGTAATACCTCAAGAAATGGGCTTTTAGAAACACTCTAGTCTACAGCCATACCACCCTGAACGCGCCCGATCTCGTCTGATCTCGGAAGCTAAGCAGGGTCGGCCTGGTTAGTACTTGGATGGGAGAAACACTCTGAGCTGCATTTTCATTCTTTCCTCTGCCTTTTTGCCCTTGGTCAAGTCCACCTCTGTCCTCATATTGGTGCCTATCCCTTACATACAAGTGTCCTTGCTGGAACAAATTACTCAGTAAGCACTGAAATGGGAATCCCAATAACTTTGAGTAGCTTTCTTGAAGGTAATTTCAGGATAGAAGGAAAACTCAGGAGGCAGACAACATAAAAGCTTTTTTTCACTTTATGCCAGACTGACAGAGACATCATTTTAAATTCACTAAAATGAAACAAATGAAGATAACTGGAGATTGGAATTTTGGTGTATAAAAGTAACTCAAGTGAAGGGAGAGGGTAGTGACCAAACTTCCACAGAAGAAATAATTTGTACAGAGTCAGAATCTTTGAGTCAAATTTATAAATGGACCAATCTCCTAGAAGAGAGGGGAAGAGTTTGCAGTGTTAGACCTCAAACTCTCTTGTACTAAACCTGTAATTAAAATATTCTTAACATACAGTTGGTCTGGGCTAGGTAAGCTGAAGGAGTGGATTATTGGTGATACCATTTATACCAATCGTTCAAAGTGTAAGAAACTTTTTTTCTGCTTCATTCCTTAGCAGTTGCTTGACAATTCAGACCTGTGTAGGAGGGGAAGACCTAAAAATTCAGAGGTCTAGAAGGTTTCCTAGGAAAATATAGAGCAGAATTAAGAATAGGACTCTGAGGTATTGAGTGTATCTTCAATTTGAAAATTCAGAATAATAGTGACTGCTATGAATCACTACTATGTGTCAAGCACTTTGTATGCATTTGCAAAATCTTCAGACTTGACTACTAGACAGACTTTTCTATTTCACAGCTAAGAACCAAAGGCTTAGATCAAATAACTTGCACAAGGGTACAGAGCTAATGAGAGGTAGACCTGAAATTTGGAATCAGGCGCTCTGATTTGTCTCACTGGCCAGCCACAAAACTATCACTGCAGCAACTAAAAGAAAATAAAAAATTTCTGAATTAGAATTGCAAATAAACTAGCTTAGAGACCAGACCACATTACTGCTTGAAGCAGAGAACAATATTCTGAAAATTCTACTACATGAAGAGAAAGGGAATTCAAATGTGGCTGGGAGGTGAGATGACAGTTTCGTACACGAGGTGGGGTCGAATTTTCTGAAGAAGGCTGTGACCATCTACAACAAAGAAGAGAAAGGGCCTTGCTAAAGTGGGTATTCTCAACAATTCGTTCAATGGCTTTGCACCTGTGAGGGTGACGGGCCAGTTTTGGAGTAGAGAGGAAACGTCTGGGAGAGGTTAAGTTACGAAAGCCACCTTCTGCAGAAGGCAGCATCCTCCAGTCTCTGTTGACAGGTGCAAACCTCCCCTGCCCCTTGCCCAGCCCCTACTTAGGAGTCGCTCAGAAAATAACTCTCCTTGCGCCTCAGTCCTCCAAACCGAGGGCAGCTGATAGTAAAGGCCTAGCCCTGCGGCGGCGCCGGGCTCCGCCCGTGAAGTCCCCGGCCGACTGCCGGCGGCTTGCGTCCCTTAGCGCCCGGGACGCACCCAGCCCGCAGCTACGCAGGCCAGGGCGGGGTGGGTCTCTGGGCGGGGCCAGAGGGCTGCGGGGGGCGGGGCTGCTGGGTGTTCGCGCGCGCCGCCGAGGCTCCGCGCGGCGTCGCGCCGGCCGGGCGTCCCTGTGCAGCAGCCGCTAGCCGCCGATGGGGGAGGTGGAGCCGGGACCCGCGGGCCCGCTTGAGCCCCCGGAGCCGCCTGAAGCGCCCGCGAGTCGTCGGCCGGGCGGGATTCGGGTCCTGAAGGTGAGGTGCTCGGGCGGGCTGGGGAGGGAGAGAGAGCAGGGGGAGGCCGTCCCTGCCCTGCGCTGTGGCTGAGGTAGCGGGCGACCCCCGCCTCGCGTCGGTCAGTCAGCCTCGCGGCTCGGTCGCCCCCAAACCCGGCTGGAGGGGCCGCTGCACCCGCTGAGGCCTCTGGGCTGGGCCCCCGCCGAGGCCGCGGCCGCGGCCGCCTCCGTCCCCACCGCTGCCCATCCCTGGCCGCGCGCCACCCGCCTCACAGGCCCACGCCTTGGGTCTGGCGTCCACCCGGCCGCCGCCGCCCACTCGGCTCCTTCAGGACCAGGGGGCCCGCCTGTGCTTCCACCGGCCGCGCTCGCGGCCCCGGGGTCGGCGTCTCCTGGCCCGAGAGCGGAGCTGGAAGTACGCAGGGCTTTCTCCCCGGACACCTGAAGACATCACCCCAGCGGGAGGATGGCGGCGGTGATTGGCCGGGCGCTGCGGTGTTCGGGGCTGCGCCGGCTGGCGCGGCAGCCTCTGCCCTCGGAGCTTCCCACCGAAGTTAAGACCTGCTCCCCGCACCAGAGCGCCGGCCTGGGAGCTCGACCTGCCCCGCCTGCTGAGAGAATCCCCGGAGCAGCTTAATCTCGGGGAAGCTCTGGGCGTGTTGCAGGAGGGAGGAGGGGTTGGACAAAAGGGGGGCATTCCTGCTGGCGGGAGCGGGGCTGACAATCCAGGGAGAAGGTGATGGGGGAGCAGTTATGCAACAGGCAGCTAACGGGGCTTTTTGGCAGAAATTGGAATTAGGGGGAGTAGGAGGAAATGAAGGCAGATGCCGGCAAGGGGTGGGGGGGGGAATGGAGTCTTCAAGGTGATGACGAGAAGTTAAAATGCACAAGGAATGTAGGGTGGGGTGGGGACAGTGAAGGTGGTTAGAAGGAGAGATTGTGGAAGATTCACTGGAGGGAGTTTTAGCTTTCGAAATATCTAGTTGGAGAGAAATTTTTCCATAGGTCAAATACGTAAACTAGGGGTCCTGGAGAAGGAATGGAATTCCTTCTAAAGTTCTGGAAGAGGAGTCAGCGGGATTTAAAACTTGCCAGAGAAAAGGAAGAGAGCAAAGAAAATTTAGATTTGGCGTGTTTCGAAAATACTTTGCAAGACAATGAAAATACATCATGTTGAAAAATTTATTAAGTAATGGTCGTTGGGATTGAGAGTGTGCACCATATACTCGCTACTAAGGTTATTCGTAGGACATCACAAAGATGGCAACACTGAAAAAAATAGTAGATTTGAAACATCTGGTGAATCCACGAAACGACATAAACTAGAACTCTGTAAAATAAAAAAGTTTTTCTGCCACTACCTCCTAATCTTAATACACCAACTTGAAATAAACTTTTCATACTTAACTTCCACATAGACCTTTTACATATTTATTGTAAACTATTTAAGCATGTTTTAAATTTAATTACTCAAAGGCTTTTGGATATTTACTTAAAAAACTGTAAGGTCAGAAAAATGTAAATTGTGAATGAACTTTAAAATGAACTTTAAAAAAATTCTGCTGCCTGGCTTATCAGGAAAGGGCAAGTCTGAGAGATAGGTAAATGCCCTCTGGCCTTGAAGGTAAACAGCCTTTGCTATTTTTACAGCAACTATTTTTCCATGGGGAATGAGATGTGGGAGGGAAGGAATTGAGAAATAAGGATCTTTATTGAAGATTCCCACCATCCTACAGATCCAGGAAGTGGTCCAAACTACTACTGGGGTTCCAATCTGGAGGCTATTAGAAAGATTCCAGAAATTGATATTTATTCTAGTGCTGATCTGGTGGTATGGGAGGCTAAACAGTGTCTTTGCATCTTTGCAAATAAACAGGATCGACTGAAGAATAGGTGCTGTGTGTTTTTCACAAACAAAACTTGACTTCAGTAGCTGAGTGGTTGAATTTTGTGCTAGGTGAAATGGGAAAGGAATACATAAGTAGAAGACTTTCAGAATCTGTCGTCTCCTACATACTCTTCTCCAAAAACCCTTTGAAAAAGACTTATTCTTTTTTCTAACTCTTCTGTTGCTGTTCAGTCACTAAGTCGTGTCCAACTCTTTTCGACCCCACGGACTATAGCGCCCTAGGTTCCTCTGTCTTTCACTGTCTTCTGGAGTTTGCTCAAATTCCTGTCCATTGAGTCAGTGATGCCGTCTAATGATCTCCTCCTCTGCTGCCCCCTTCTCTAATACTTAATATCAAATCATGAACATCAATTATAGCTAAGCTGGTGTAACTTAGCCAGGTTAGATCTAGGGCTTCCCGGGTGGCTCAGCGGTAAAGATTCTGCCTGCGATACAGGATGCAGGAGACAAAGATCCCCTGGAGGAGGACATAGCAACCCACTCTGGTATTCTTGCCAGAAAAATCTCATGGACAGAGGAGCCTGGCACACTGTGATCCATGGAGTCACAAAGAGTAGGACACAACTGAAGTGACTAAGCATGCACACACCACTGTATAGAGTATTGGAAAATTTGATTCAGAATTTGGATTCAGAATCTTATTTAGCAAATTGCTATTTAGAATATAGTCCTTTATAACTGTAGTTGGAATATAAGTATGATATTTTTAATATTCTTTAAGATTATCAGGAGTAGCCTTGAAGCAAAAATTTCCAGATGTTTGCTATCGTTTGGCTTTTTTTTTTACTCAGTTCAGTCACTCAATCATGTCCAACTCTTTTACTTTTTTTTTTTTTTACTGAGTCTGTATAATAAATGAGGTTATAGTTCATCAAGTCAGTGACTGCTATGAGACCTGTTTTTTCAATAGTAGTTTCAAGTTTTATCAAAATGATGTGCACATGTGGTTTTTAAAATCAATCACTACCAAAAAGATTTTAATGAACTGAAATATTCTTCCTCTCTTTATCTCTTCCATCCATTTCAAGATATTCCTTAGCATTTGTATTCCGAGATGAGCCCATATCATTCTGAACTTTTGAATGTGGGAACAATCTCTTACTTTAGGATATTTCACAGTTTAGAACTCATTGAGTATGGAGAGTTACTTCAGTAGACCCTGTTCTACCATGCATATCTTAGAGTTAATTGTGTGTGAGCGTTTAATAGTTTATCACCTTTGAACTAATCAGAGCCAGCCCTCAATGTTGTCCTCATTTTTTAGAGGGTGGAAAGTGTAAAACTGAAGTAAGTACTTAGTTCATTGCTTACTCTGAAGATTTCTACTGTCTAGAAATATCTTTAAATCTTAAACGTGCTCTTAATATACTTGTTTGATGGGAGGATGATTATGGTTGTGTTCCCTTTTAGAGAAGCTTGTCAGTAGTTCTCATATAAGAAGAGTAAGTGAGGAAATAAAGTATTTTCAATCTAGCAATTCCAGTGGAATAGTGATTAAAAAAGCTGCAAGCATCTTAGAAGAGAGTACTGACCTTTCCAATACTTCCATGATGGTTTAGGTAGTGGGGAAGGAAGCACTGTGTAATTCAGCAGTGACTAATGATAGCTAAGGGCTTCCCTGATGACTCAGTGGTAAAGAATCCGCCTACAGTGCAAGAGACTCAGGTTCAATCCCTGGGTTAGGAAGATTCCCTTGAGGAGGAGATGGCAATCTATTCCAGTATTCTTTCCAGTATCCTTGCCTGGGAAATCCCCTGGACAGAGGAGCCTGGTGGGTTACAGTCCATGGGGTTGCAAAAGAATCGGACGTGACTTAGCGACTAAACAATAATTATAGCTAACCATTTAATCTAGATTTTTCCCAGAAGGCTGTGCCTTGGTATCTAGGCCTTTGAATGCCCATTGAACAGGTTTAAGAGAATGATAGATATCTACTGAAGTTCTAACTCAGCAGTTTATTTTCATAGGTTGGACTATGTCATATAAAAGGAGATACATTCTTTGACCAACAACACATGTGTTTCAAGAGCGTAACTTTCTTAAAGAATTTATGTATAGTCTTTTAAGAGAAATAGATATTCACATTAAAAAATGACTGTTAAACATTCTCACCGAAGAAGAATCATGGGTGACTTAGGGTAATACCTCCTGGGGTCTGCCTTGACTTTTCTAAGATTGAGAAGGTTAGTGGGATATTGTTTGACCTTAAGTTTTTTTAAGGGTTCTTCTGATAGATTTGTGGAGTAGTGTCCATGGCCCTCTCAATAGAAGTGAGCAGACTTTCTCTCCACTGAAAATGCAGGGCTTTTTTGTGTAAATGTAGCTGTACCATATGGAACACTGTTTTCAGAGGATCAGTTGATCTTTCCCAAAGAATAAAAAATAGGAAATACTTAAAATCAGTTGGTTAATTATGCACTGGTTAAGATTATTTAGTCATGCAGATATGATGGTCCCTGTGTTTATAAGTGCTTGAAAGCCCTTTGTTAATTGTGATATGTTCAGCTTTGAGAAAATGCTCTTGATGAGAATAGAGAGACCTAGTTCCCACTTGTAGCAGGGCTTTACTCTATTTATCTAAAGTTAGTATCAGTAATAATTCTCATGGTTTTGATTAGCCATACCGCAGTCCCTAAGATCTATAAAATGATCAATTTACCTGTTATCCTAAACTTAAGCAATGAAGCCACTCTCATTTCTTATTTTTCTTTCTCTCTACATGGGGAATACGTTCTTTTTCTTCCCCTTTCTTTATCATCTTCAGAGATTGAATTTTAGGTGCTACTGCTACTGCCAAGTCACTTCAGTCGTGTCCGACTCTGTGTGACCCCATAGATGGCAGCCCAGCAGGCTCCCCTGTCCCTGGGATTCTCCAGGCAAGAATACTGGAGTGGGTTGCCATTTCCTTCTCCAATGCATGAAAGTGAAAAGTGAAAGTGAAGTCGCTCAGTCGTGTCCAACTCATAGCAACCCCATGGACTGCAGCCTACCAGGCTCCTCCGTCCATGGGATTTTCCAGGCAAGAGGACTGGAGTGGGGTGCCATTGCCTTCTCCGTTAGGTGCTACAGTTATCTTCAAATATTTAATGTCAGTAAGTACAAGAATAATATCAGCTTTATTATAGATATTTCTGTTTTCCAGTGAGGACTATTAGCAAAAGTATTTGCTTTGTGACTGATACAAAGAAAAGATTATAAGGTTTCCTATTAAAAAATGGAGATTTTTTCCCCCCAGGTTTATTCAGCTTCTTGCCAGAGCTAGTCAGGCTTCAGTAGGGCCGGGGATAAATTTCTGTGATATCAGCTGAGTTCTGCATGCATCTCTCTGCCACCTAGGCTCTAAGGCACTATAATAGGTTCTCAGTGTATAACAGAGGAGAAAATACCAAATAAATAATTAAAAACACATGGTGATTTACATAGCAGTGGAAGTGTGTAGGAGAGAGTAATTAATTCTTTCTAGATAGGAGGAGAAAATGGGAATGAGAGACATGGAAAACTCCGTAGAGAGGGTGACATTTGAGTAATTTTGAGGAATAACTACTCAGGTGGACAAGATGGAGGAGGACTTTTCAGATAAGTCATGGAATTGTGAAATAATTGGTGTTTTGAGGGAGTTGGATATGACTGAAACAGAGTGAAATGCAGTGGGGAGTGGACCAGGAGAGGTGCACAGTGTAACTATTTGTGGAAATTGTTTTTTTTATTAAAGGGAATAGAAATGGCCCATTATAAAAATAGAGCAGGTAAATATTGATCTTTAGAGACTTTTATGTTGCTGCAGCAGTTGTTTTTGCTTTGAGATGATGTGATTTTACAATGTATATGCATACCTAAGTTTTCAAATGCAACAGGAATTTTTTTTTTTTTTTTTTAAACATGAGAATGGAAAGAATATTTGTTCAGCATTGTGTTGATTCTGTACTTGCTTATTTGGGATATAAGATGTATATCTCCATCTGAAAACTTCAGATGGAGACATACAAAAATGTTTATTGCAGCATTGTTTTTCACTGTTTCCAACAGTGAAAAATTAGAAACAAACTAAATGCCTTTAGCAGGAGAAGGGATAAATTTTGGTGTGTTCATACAGTGGAATGGTATTCAAAAGAATGAACTGGGTGTAATATCACAGATATATTTCTAAAGCAGTGTTGAATCAAGGGAAGAAATGACAGGGTGAAACATAAGTATGTCAGGTTTTAGATACAGTTTTAAATTGTGTAAAACAATATTAGAGTTTATAGATGTATACATTTAGGGCAAATGTAAAAAAATGCATGGAATGATAAACACTAAGTATAGTGGAGTGTTTGTTTCTGGGGAGGGAGAAGGGAAATGGGGTTTTAGGTAGTGGGTGGCTTTAGCTATATATGTAAGGTTGTATCGTATATATGTTCTTTAGAATAATGATCTGAACTAAATCTGGCAAAATATAAAAGTTTGTGAAAGTTAGGTAGTAGGCCTACTACTGTTGTTCTTGACATTTTTCTGAAAACATAAAGAAAAAAAGGGTCAGAAGATGATGGACAGAGACATGAACAGCTGCCAGTAAAGAGAATAAAATTTTCTAGTTTAGGGATGGGCGTGGCAGGTGCAGAAGGCTCCATGAGAGGAAATGGTACCCAGCCGAGTATTGGTGAATAAGGAGTGGAAAGGTGGGGTGAGGACCAAATATGTCTAACTCAGTCGGACAGTTGGGCTAATGATTTCTTTTCCATGACGTTTTTTTTTAGAGAAATATGAAGCGCAATGGGAGCAGAAATTGCTTGAATAGGAGAAGTAGGTTTGGTTCTCGAGAGAGAGACTGGCTGAGAGAAGACGTGAAGAGAGGCTGTGTTTACCTGTATGGAGCGGACACGAGCACTGCCACGACCACCACCGCTTCCTCTGCTGCCTCCTCCTCCTCCGACCTACATCTTGTCCTTTGCACAGTAGAGACACCAGCATCAGAAATTTGTGCTGGAGAGGGAAGGGAAAGTCTTTATTTGCAGCTTCATGGAGACCTGGTCAGGTGAGGTCAGAGTTTTACCATTAATTCTACTGCAGTATAAGTCATGTGTGTTTCTGCTTGGAAGTGGGCTTTAGGATTTTATTCATGCTGGAGCTGATGATGGTTATAGTCGCAGGCTTGTTCTGAGAATGCTGACATTAGAATCCTTGAATTTAAAAAGTATTAGAGGAGGAAAATTTGATAGTTACTTCATTTGGGTTACATCATAGGTTGAATATCTAAACTAACAATAAATAATTTTTTAAGTTTTATTTTCTTTTTAAAAAATTGTTTATTTTTATTACTTTTGACTGTGCTGGATCTTCATTGCTGTGCACAGGCTTGCTCTAGTTGTGGCGAGCCAGGGCCGCTGTCTAGTTATGGTGCACGGGCTTCTCATTGCAGTGGCTTTTCTTGTCGTGGATCACGGGCTCTACGGCACATGGCCTCGGTAGTTGTGGTGCATGGGCTTCGTTGCTCTGCAGCATGTGGGATCTTCCCAGATCAGGGATAGAACCTGTGTTGCCTATGTTGCAAGACAGATTCTTACACTGAACCACCAGGGAAGGCCTTGAAGTTTTATTTTTTTAAGTGATACAGGTAAATAGAATGAAATAAAAAGGTATAAAAGGAAATAAAGAATGACAAGTACCTATGCTCATGCATGAGTATGTGTCACTATTTGTATATAAATTTTTAAAACTGATGGTGCTATCTGCAACACCTTGTCAGCTTACTATCTTAGATACCTTTCCATATTAATATTTTATAATTTTCATTTATTTAATGGCTATATAGTATTCCATTCCACAAGTCTACCATAAATTTATCCAGTCTCCTATTAGTGGGCATGTAGGTTGTTAACAGGTTTTTTTACTACAAGCACTGCTGCAGTGAATATCCTTGTACCTATGATATTTCTCCCACGTGGAAGTCATCTTAGGAATGGAGTTGCTGTCTCAAAGGATATATGCATTTTTTATTTTGATAGATATTGTCAAATTCCTCTTCATAGAAGTGATACTTTGATGAATAATGTAAAAGTATACCTATTTCCCCCTTACTTTCTCCAGAACACGTTAGTGTTAAGTTTTACATGCTTTGACATCCTCACGCATGAACACATACTTGATTGTGAATAGAAATGATTGTCAGCAGTTTTTAGAGAATTGTAAATTCAGCATTCCAAGGACAAATCTTTTTTCAAGCCTAAAAACGTAGATGTTTGGAAATCTTATAGAAATTTTGTTATTTTAATTTTCGTTTATGTGATAGAGTGAGGTTGAACATCTTTTGATAAGTTTAAAAGACATTTGTGAAAAAAAAAAAAAGACATTTGTGTTTTCCTTAAAATCTTATATAAATGCAAAGAAACAAAGTAGTCTCACGTGTGAACTCTTTGATGCAGCTTTAAAAAAAAACAAAACAAAACTATTAGCTCTTTGAGTTAGACCTCAGATAAGAGCTCCTTAAGTGCCTTTCTGACCTCCCCTTTCTCAGTAATAAGTAAATGTCTCCAAATAGAATTTTAAAACTGTGGATTCAATACTGTTGAAAGTGAGAAAGGAGGCTCCCACTTCCACCTAAAAAATGTGGTAATAATAGTAACACATTTAGCTGAGCTAAAAATTGATAGCATTTTAAAAGTCTAAACTGAGGTTTATTATATGTTCCTTTTAGAAATTGGACTAATTCCTGAAAAAAGTAGATTAGCACTTGAATGTTTTCCTTGTTCACCAGTTAACTACATTTCCTAAATCCATTTGTAAAACGAAAGGATCAGATTGGGTGATCCTTAGGCTTTTCTAAATCTTAACACTGATTCCGATCTAATTTTATCAGGTGGAAAGCGTTGACCTACATTATAGCTGGTAGTGACTGATGGGAGTTCAAGTATTTAAACCTTAGACTTACTCATCTGTATTCCAGTGTGTATGTATACAGAGATATTAGAAAAGTGGAGAAAAGCCCACCAGAATTGGCTTGCTACTACTAATTGTATTGTTACTTGAGTCCAAATGCAATACAATTTACTTTTGTGAACCTAAACTGTTCTTAAAATGGAGAGTGTAGCTTTGATAATTTTGTAATGAAATAGCTCTTTGGAAACAAAACAATGAATTGATTACAAAATAATGAAAACACTATTGAACTGTGGTTTGAAGATATGAATATATTTTTTCCTTTTTCTAAAATTAAAAAAAAATTTAAATGTCCTATACAATTTTTAAAGGTTGTACTCCATTTACAGTTATTACAAAATATTAGCTGTATTTCTGTGTTGTACGATACATCCTTATAGCATGTCTTATACCCAATAGTTTGTACCTCCTACTCTCCCACCCCTATATTGCCCTGCCAAACCTCCCCCTACCCCCTCACAGGTAACCACTAGTTTGTTCTCTGTATCTATGAGTCTGCTTCTTTTTTATTACGTTCACTATTTTTGTTGTGTTTTTTTCGATTCCATGTATAAGTGGTATCATACAGTATTTGAGATATGAATGTATTTTCTTTGCTGGAGTAGGAGATAAAGAAGTCTCAGCTAGCCAAAGAAACAATGATAATGATGATGATAGATTTTAGCTAACATTAAGTGCTTTCTTTTGCTAGTTAGCAGGCTTACTGCTTTATGCATTTTTTTTCTCCTTAACTCCTCACAGTAACTGTAAGAGTGGTAGGATTATTCCTTCTCAGTGAGGGAATTTGAGGCTTTTTGAGAGGTCTGGTAGTGTGTTCAAGGTCAGGCACTATCTCTTCTTTAATAAGTTTTTTGCTGTTTATTGAAGTGTAGTTTATGATCACTGTAGAGATTTTGGAAAAGAAAAAATATACAGAGAAATAATAATTTCCAATGCTTAGACTTTTAGTAGATTATCTCATTTAATCCTCATGACAATTTTGTGAGGTAAATACTCTCCCCATTTTATAGATGAGGAAAATGAGTCTTAAAAGGGTTAATCATTTCATCTAGAATCACTCAGCTGGTAAGTGAGACCTGGAATTTGAACTCTAGATTCTGACACTAGCTTCCATATATTGCTTTCCCCTTCCCTCAATACCCTCACATTTTTTTCCAGATCTTTTTCGAAATGAGTAGGTGTGTCTAATTTTTAAAAATGACATAGTTGGACCCATACCATTTATTTATTCAGTTTTATTTACTGCTTACCTCAACTAATTTCCTTGTGTCGTTAAAAATCCCTTAGATACCAGTTTTAATAGCTACAGAGTACTTTATTTTATGCATATGTTGTAACTTATTTAAAACTTGAGAACTAATATGCAGTAATGACTTAGGAGCTTGGGCTCTGGATTGAGAGCCTGTGGGTTCAGATCCTGGCTCAGACTGTTCACTGTGCAAGTGACCTAATGCTTTGTCTTCAATTTACTAATCTATACAATGGAGGATGATATTTATATTATAGAGTTATCTGAGGGTTAAATAAATTATACATGTTATGAAGATTAAATGAATTTCTACTTGTAAGGCGTCGTAAACTCCAGCGTCCGCCTGGGAAGCTTGTTCACACACAGACTCTGGCTCAGTGGCTCTGGGGCCTGCTGTGTCCGGTTAAGCTCCTGCATGACGTGCTACATTTTGAGTTGCGAGAAAGTAAAGTCCTTAACACGATGCCTGGACCTAGTTAGTGTTAACCTCTTTAGGTTACTTCAAGTCATTCAACACTCAGAAGTAGTGTAATAACTAAACTTTGCCTATGAATCTTTTCTTTTTCTCCCCATGAATCTTAAATTGTTGATATCTGGGGGCTGGGTCCTAGAAATGGGATTATTGGCACTAAAATTACCCCATTATTTTTCCTAAATCATCCATGATTTTATTCTTTCCTTACTCTTTTTTAGTTATGGACTTGTCACTTGAATTTAACTGAGGGGTTATGAATTTATAGAATTTTAGCCCTCGAAGGAACCTGAGAGAGATACCTACTAGGAAAATGAACCCGACCTAACAGCCCTACCAACCTCTTGCCCTTTCCATCTGGGAATATGTGTGGGGGCCTCGCTTTTGTCATCACAACTACAGGAGAGAATTACCAGCATTTAGGGAACAAGGACCAGAGAGCCTTAATATCCTCAGTGTATGGGAAAGTCGTACAGCAAAAATTGTCCTGCCTAAAAGGCTAGCAACTTCCCCATGGGAGTCACAGAAACCATTTTCCTTCGTTTTATAGATGTGAAACCGAGGTCTGGAGAGGTCAGGTCCACAGCACATTCCTGCAGCTGCTTGGTGCTAGAGCTATAGCTGGAACACAGGTGTCCTGTCTCCCAGTCCAGTGTTCTCTACCTAATATTTGGTCTGTCTGTTTTATTGGACTGTTTAAGTGATAAATGACTCACTAGCGAAGCTTAGTGTAATCATTGCCTTCTCTTTGAAAAGTTGTAACAACATTACCTTAACAAAATGAAATGCCCTTTGGCTCTTGGTCATATATTTACTTTTATTTTTAGTCATCAAAATGACTAAGATTTCAGTGGCTGATACACCATTTTTTCAGATAAGTTAATAATTGATAAGATATATCTAGCAGAAAGTTATGCCCTTGCGATTTGGAATCCTGAGTTGTAATTCCTTTACTATCACTGACTTGCTGGGTGACCTCTTACAAGTGTCTGAAGTTTCGTTTACCATATCTTAACATTAAAAGGGGGAGTGGAAAGTCCTGTTTCAGAATACATACTGAACTGATTAACTCTGAGGAAAAATTTTTTGTTTTGTTTCATATTTCTGTACTATTTTAAACTATAAAAGAATGTGTTATACATTAAGTAATTTGTCTTTTATTGAAACTTTTGTTTTTACATTTTAGTTTTTCACTTCTGAAATCAGCGTGTATTTTGCATTTTGTTGGTAGGTCATAGTCTAATTGGCAGTGTTTTTTTCTTAATGGTTATTGCAATGCCGTCTGGTTTACTGTGATACAGTTCTGACACTAACCACCGAGACTTTGCACAGAGTTCTTCACAAGTTAAAGGACATTACTCCTGCAACTATTAAGTTATTGCACCCCTTCAGTTTCAGTAATTCACTAGAATGTCTCACCGAACTCAAGGAAGCAGTATTTAAGATTACTATTTAAGTATAGGTGTTAGTTGCTTAGTCATGTCTGATTTCTTTGTAACGCCAAGGACTGTGGCCCACCAGGTTCCTCTGTCTATGGGATTCTCCAGGCAAGAATACTGGAGTGGGTAGCCATTCCCTTTTGGAGGGGATCTTCCCAAACCAGGGATTGATTCTCTGTTGTCTGAGCCAAGTGAATACACACATAGGGAGCATCTGTGTTACCCTCCCAGCACTTGAGTGTGTTCATCCACCAGGAAGCTTCAGTACAGAATTTTTGTTGAGTTATAGGGTAGGATTGATTGATTTAATCATTGATCTTGTGCTTGAACTCAAATTTAAATCTCCAGCCCTCTCCGCCCCCAAGGTCGGGCTCATGTCAAGCCCCAAGCCTCTCCTCAGGAGGTTGGTCTTTCTGTGACCAGCCCCCATCCTGTGTCAGCTCATCTCTTAGCATAAACTGAGAGGTGATCCAAGGGGCTTGTGAATAATTAAGATACTCCCATTACTCAGGAAATTTCAAGAATTTAGAATCCCCCTCACAGAAACCAGGGACTACAAAGTCTAGCAGGATTCTTATACAACAGTGATATATAAAAATAGTGTATCTTTGAAATGATGATGTATCAGACTAATGATGTACAGTAATTTTAAAACATAACTTTTTACATTCTTGGTATAAGTTAACATGGGAAGTACTTTGAGCTCTCTTCTGCATAAATTATTTTAGCTACATTTAAAAATAATATTGTTTGCCTAAAGGCAAGGCTTTGTAAGGAAATTGGCACAGGTTCAAACCCTGATGCCATATGTACTAATTATGTGACTCTCTCTTTTAGTTATTTCCTAGTTTTGTAAAATGTGAGACACTTCTAGCATAGTGTCAGATGTGGCGTAAACATTCATCAAAGTATCCTTGTTTTCCATATCATTATATGTATTGTTGGTCTTAAAAGTTTGCAGATTTTACCTTATTGGCCAGAGATTGAGTTTTAACCTGACTTTGCTGTATAAAATGCTGCTCTGTGCTGTGTTAGGGTCTTGGATACAATGTCTTGGGTTGTAAGAATGCACTCCCACTATTTACTAGTGTTCTTGTGGAGTGATTGTTGTTGTTTCGTCACTAAAGACCTATTCTTTGGGACCCCATGGATTGTATAGCGCACCAGGTTCCTCTGTCTTCCACTGTATCCTGGAGTTTGCTCAGTTTCATGTTCCTTGATGTGGAGTGATCCCTGAAATGAAACTTACTGTTCTCTTACATGTAACTTAACTGTGGGCACTGTTCAGAATAACTGTTGGCTAAGAGCTACACGGGGCTACAGTCCATAGGGTTGCAAAGAGTTGGACATGATTGAAGCGACTTAGCACACAAGAGCTACAAACATTGTTGATAGCATTACTGTATTGGTTGGCTGGTTTGGAGAAAAACAAGCAGATGCACTTATATTCAGATTTACAAGGACTGTTGTAGCTTCTGGAAGCCCGAGAAGCACACTGTTAATAATAGTCTTATTGTCTCTTCTTAAAGCCTTAACGGAAGTATTTCAAATGATGAATGGAACCTTTCTTTGCTAACATATTCTGTCTTACACCTGTTTTGCAATAGATGTATTTCCTTTGATTTGTGAGAGATTTAACACATAGCTAATTAGCAGCCTGTTAAACTTTTTCGAACTCTGAAATGCAGAATTGATCCGTAAGCATATTATAGCATTTTCCCTCCCCCATACTCTCTACTCCCTTAAGCAGATGAGTTTAATGAGTAAATGGAATTAGTCCCTCGTTTTACTTGTTTTTGCACTTCTTGAAATATTTCTTGTTTGCTCATTTATGCTAAATTGATGAGAGCAGATGTGGAGATTCTCTTAGTTTTTTTCCCTCTCTCCCAGGGAAAATACTTTCTTTTGGTGGAAATAGTTAAAGAGGGTTTCCAAAATCTACAGAATCTTTTTAGATCAGGAAATCTGATGATGCAAAATATGTTAGGATATTTCCAATTCTCTTCGTTTTCCAGAGAGAAGTAAGAAAATCAAGCTGGTAAGATAGAGCTTGAAAGTAAAATTTCTTGGTCTTGAATATGTGATCGTTATAGTATATATGTAGTCATACATATACACCATATATGTATAATTATAGTTAAATACATTGAACTCTGTATCCAAAAATAATAGCAGTGTTTAGGTAGAATTTGTATTATACTAGGAAGATGTCTTAGATACATCATAGACCCCTGAGTTGTAAAAGACCCTAAAGATCATCTGGCCTGACTTGATTCCTAGAGCAGACTCTTCTAAGTTGTCTGTGACAGGTGGCTCTCTCTGAGCTACATTGATGGACAGTCTGTTTCATTGTTGGGCATCTCTAATTATTAAGGTTCTGCCTCATTTTTAATCCAAGTCTACCTGTGCAACTTCTTCTCACTGGTCATAGTCCCTTTCTTTGGATCAATCTAGACTAAATCTAATAACCATTCTTGACATGGAAAGACGGAGCTGTTTATGCCCTTGGTCACCCTGTCTTCAGCTTAATCCTTCAGCCAGTCTTCCTGTCACACGACTAACTGACCCCTCCAGGATAGTTTATTAGAAGTCTCTCTTAAAAATGGACCCTTCTTTGAAGGATTCTACCATTGTATGAGGAAGGTGCCCAATATCGTCACAGCCCTTTGTGGACTTTTCTTTTATTTGATTAGAGATTCATTGTAACTGATGTTATTATTCTGAAAAGTATATTTTTCATTTCTGTTAAATTCAGTATTTGCTGGTCTTTGTAGGCTTTTAGTTCTTTGGTCATTCCCCATGTAATAGTTCTGAGTTTACAGAAGCTGGAAGTCAGAACTGAGCCAGATGGGTCAGAAGGGGCCACAACATGGCTTTTATTTTTATCTTTTTTTTTTTTTGTATATGCATCAATGTGATTTCCATTTCTACATTATCATTTTTTTTTACAGTTGTTTATATTTCCCTTTGTAGTATTCTCATTTCATGTTTTTAAAAAGTAAATCTTATTGCCAACTAGTATTTTCTAGTTCTTGAACCACAGAACACAGATCCTTCATGTCTTTATGCCTTGATGGAAGGTGCATCATGTTTCTTGCAGTTAATGCAAGTGGTTCCTATACTTGTTTTTTGATTGTTGTTTCAGTTGGGGGGACATTCTATTTTTATTCTCATTAAAATTTTATTCCATTCCTAAGAATTTTTTGAATAATAATTGTCAGTACGTTATTG
Source organism: Cervus canadensis (assembly GCF_019320065.1). Taxonomy (NCBI): domain Eukaryota; kingdom Metazoa; phylum Chordata; class Mammalia; order Artiodactyla; family Cervidae; genus Cervus; species Cervus canadensis. The sequence goes on along the minus strand of NC_057403.1, from coordinate 33,224,230 downwards.
AACACTACTACATGTGAAATAATGTGCTAAGCCCTTTATGTACTGTATGATATCTTCTTATAAGCAAATAAATAAATACTTCTAGTAACAACCCTGTGAGTTAGGCACTGTTGTCCTTCCCATTATGCTGGTGAGGAATAAGTCAGTGAGGTTAAATAAATTGTCTAAGGACACACATGAGTGTGTGGCGGAAGTAAGACTCAGACCCAGGCAGTCTGACTTTTGGAGTTCATGCTCTCAGCTGCTGTATTTGTTATAACTGTTTGCTTTCTCCTAAAGTAATTGTAAATGAGGCATTAAGTTCGTGTGATTTTAAAATATGCAGTATCCCCAGAAGCCACAAATGATTACTGACATTCCGACTTTTCCTTGCTTTCAGTCAGAACCATGTAACAGAATGATTTCTGCATTAATTACTGGGCAGTTCTTTCCTAACTTTTTTGGAAAAATCTATCTATGAAGCTAGAGGTCAGCAACCCAAAGTCTCCATTTTTAATTGTGTTGCAGCTTATGTGAAATCAGTTATGGCCGAGTATAATCTTTTACATCTCATAGTTTAAGTTTGAACCAGAGATTCTCAAAGGACCCTCTGGGGGTCTCTGAGATTCTTTAAAGAGGTTCATGAGGTCAAAACTATTTCAAAATAATAATGGGGTATTAATTTAATTAATTTTTATTAAAGAGATTTACAAAGTGCTGAGCAGTAAAAGTCTTATCACTACATTTGTCCTATTTTGAAAATACAGTTTAGAGAAAATATTTGTTAACATGTAATGGGTTTATTGTTATTTAAACATGAATAAATATTTAGAAATTTTTAATTTTAGTTTCTCAGTAAATAAGTAGATAAATGTCGATAGGTATACCCCATGTAACTATCAATAGATAAACCCCATGTAAACAAAAGCTCTTTGGGGGCTTCAAAGACTACAGAGGGATCCTGAGATCAGAAACTTTGAGCACCACTAGTTGTATCATAAGATATTAAAGAAAATTGATATAGAAGTAAAAATCAAGAGCAGTTGAAACATTTTAAAAATCAAATAAAGTGTGTTTATAACTTACCAAATATTTTTCTTCTGAATTGTGTAAGCAGGAGACTGGAACCTACCGAACGACCTCTTCAGATTGTTTATGATTACTTATCCAGACTGGGGTTTGATGACCCTGCACGAATACAAGAGGAGGCAGCAAATCCTGACCTTGGCTGTATGCTCCGATTTTATGGTGGTAAGAATTTTTCAGTGGCTTTGTGAATATATTAACTACTTAAAAAAAACAACTTTTTGTTTTGTATTAAGGTATAGCCAATTAACAATGTTGTGATAGTTTCAGGTGAGCAGCAAAGGCACTCAGTCAATCATATACGTGTATCCATTCTTCCCCCAATCTCTCCTCCCATCCAGGCGGCCATATAACATTGAGCAGAATTCCCTGAGCTTTATAGAAGGTCTTTGTTGGTTATCCATTTTAAATCAAGCATTAACTATTTTTAATTGATTATTTGTAACTTCAGCCTTTTAAAAATATTTTATTCAAAGCTGCCTTAACTTAGACAGTCAGAAAACAACAGCAAAAGTCTTCTCATTTTTGCTCTTTTTGTTCTAGTGTTTTGCCGACTTCTGAATTATTATGTACCTTTGCCAGCATTTCGATCAAATCATAGCTTTAGTTTCAGATTTTCAAATTCCTTATAAGGTTCATGAACTTCTGGATAGTTCGAGAATGTTAAGAAGTAGGTGGTTATTATATATGACTTAACATTTGATGGACTCATCAGATGTGTATATTGTTGAATTTAGTAAGCTTTATTTTTTTTTTTAGGGTTGTTTTTCCTTTCAGTGTATGAGTCTTGCACCTCCTTGGTTAAATTTATCCTAAGTACTTTATTTTTTTTTTTTTTTAATTTTATTTATTTTTTTATTTTTGGTTGCATTGCGTCTTTCGTTGCTGTGTGCGAGCTTTCTCTAGTTGCAGAGAGCAGGCGTTAGTTTCTAGCTGTGGTGTGGGGGTTTCCATTGCAGTGGTTTCTCTTGTGGAGCACAGGCTCTAGGTAGGCAGGCTTCAGTAGTTGTGGCTCACAGGCTCTAGAGTGCAGGCGCAGTAGCTGTGGTGCATGGGCTTAGTTGCCCCACAGCATGTGGGATCGTCCTGGACCAGGGCTTGAACCTGTGTCACCTCCATAGGCAGGTGGATTCTTCACCACTAGACCGCCAGGGAAGCCCTGATATAGTACTCTTTGTATTGGCTGAAGCTGTATAGGCTTGAGTGGGGCTGGAAGATTCACTTCTAACATGGCTCACTCATGTGGCTGTTGGTAAAGGCCCCATTTTTCACCAGCTTTTGGCAGGAGATCTCAGTTCCTCGCTATGTGGACCCCTCTCTCGAGCTGCGTAAATATCTTCATGTTGTGGCAGCTGATTGCCCCCAGTGATGAGACACACACACATGCACATGAGTGTGTGCATACATGTACATGCAAACACACACACAGTTGTTTATGACCTAGTTTCATAAGTCACCATTGTTTTTACCACTTTGTGTTCATTAGAATTGTGTCACCAAAAACAGCACACACTGTTGAGTGGGGAATTAGGCCTCACCTTTTGAAGAAAGGAGTATTAAAGAATTTGAAGTATTTTTTGAAGCAAATATTAATAGCTTATCAATCAGCTTTCAATATTTCATGTGTAGAGCCTTCGGTGAGTTACCTTAGGTTAGAATATAATTTTAATAAGTTGAGGGTCAGAGGGGCCCAAGTTGAGGCCAGTTAGTTTTGCTGTGTTTGCTGAATATAAAAGTTGCTCAGTACTTCAAGGGCCGTTGTGCAAGTGCTAGTTATCAGTCTTGCTGGTGTGGGTGCTGGGGGAAAGTGAGTAGAGTGACTCAGTGCAGATTCATGATATAAAAGCCTTGAAATAACATGTGTGACTAAAGATGAGTGGGTATTATGATTGATCACAGAGATTAAGAGAGTTCAATTAATCAACTCCTTATTATGTATGAGGAAGTGGAGTCTGGGAGGTGTGATTTGCTGGGACTAAATAGTTCAGGTAGCATAGCACCCAGCCTGAGCATTTCTTTATGTCCCATATTCTCTCACAGGTTGTCTGAGACACTTCCATCCAAGGGGCATAAACACATACAAAAGAAACTAGATACAAAAGAATCACATATTATGTTTCCATTCATTTAAAATTTGAAAACAAGCAAAACTCAGCCATATTGTGTAGAGACGTGTGACAGGACCACTGTTTGCCCATCAAGATCTGCTCTTTCCTCCTTCCATAACAAGTCAGGGATTGACTGCTCAGCTATACCTCATTCTCAATCTTTTATGCAGTTAGATGTGCACCTGTGACAAAATTTTCATCAGTGGTATGGAATGAAATTGTGTGCCACTTCTACACCTGGTTCCTAAACCTTCCCATGCAGACTTCTTGTTCTTTTCCTCTCCTGTAGGCTAGGGAGGCAGTCATCCGAGCAACGTTGAAGTCATGTGTTGAAATGGCAGAGCCACCATCAGCTAGAGTTTCTCGACAGAGTTGACTCCTGGCAACCTATACTGCCCACCCTAGCAGAGAATTAGATTTCTGTTGAATTAGATACATTCTTTTTGTTACAGTAGTTAAAACTGCTATAACTAATACATAAGTAGCAAAAATACAAAGAAAACAAGGAAATGATTATTCTAAAAGTGAAGAGAATGGCTGACCTCTAGGATTGAGGGAGGAAGTGATTCCTACAAGTAGTGTTTTGAGTCAGTACAAGTATATACCAATAGTGGCTATCTATTAAGCAATGACATATAGTGTGATAATTACGATATACTAATCAATTTGGTATATACCTGTTGAGAATTTTCTAACTTTTATTCCTATCTAATGTGTATTTGTAGAAATATGTTTTTTTTTTTTTACATAAATCCTATCATTTGGTATTGGTCTTCATGCTTTTTTTCTCCCAGCAGCATTTTGGAGGTCTTTTCTTAACTCTTCTATATGCATTTCTTTACGTTGCATACTGTTGAATGTCACGTATGTATTATAGTCTATATAACAGTTTCCCTAGTGATGCGCTATTTTACATAGTATTGTGGTAAAATTGCATCTTTGCACACCTGTTCTTCTTCAGAGTAGATCTTTAAACATGAAATTATTGGGACTTTTAATATTATTAGCATTTAAAGTTTTTACTAATCTGACAGATTAAATGATGGTCTCATTGTTTTAATTTTGCTTCCTTGATTACTAGAATGGTGGAATATTGTTTCATAGTTATATTAGATCTTATTTTCTTCTTCTTTGAATTAGCCTTTATATATTTCTGTTTATCTTTTTTCTTATCTGAAAGACTTGTGTATATATTCTGAATATAAATCCTCTGGATGCTGTATTTGTGACATATTTTTCTTCCAACTTGTAGCTTGTTTTGTAGTTTTATTTATTGTTTTTTTATGGTGCAGAAGATTTACTTAATCATATTTAGTGAATATTTTCCTTTAATACATTTACATTCCTTTCCTGTCCTAGGTCATAATTATCCTCTATATTTTCTTCCAGTATTTTTATAGTTTTAAAATGTGATACAAGGTAGGAATCTAACTTTATTTTTTTTTCTCTACTGATAGCCAGTTGTCTCAACAATACTTATGAAATAGCTCATCCTTTTCCTACTGATCTGATGCATCACCTTTATTAAGTTCATGTACAGGCAGAGGTTATTTTTGGACTCTATCCTATTACATTGATCTCTTTGTCTAATGCTAATACCAACAGTATTTTTTATTAATATACCTATGTGATAGATTGTAATAGATGATGGGGAAGTTCCCCTTTACTGTTCTAGATTATCAGGAAGGTCTCTAGAAACAGAAGTCTTTCTGAAGAAGTAGTTTTTGAGTTGGTTCCTTAAAAATGGGCACAATTTCAGTGATCACAAAGGAAAAGGAGGACAGGGGAAGGGTATTAGGAATTTCAGTGTATGTTCTGTGAATCAGATAATTTGAGTCCAGATTGTTCTAGGCCTTGAGTGCAGTATCAGAAATTTGCCCTTCATTTGGCAGATGGTAGAGGAAGTGATGGGATCCAAGTGGGGCTGAGAAAGATGAATCTGGCACCAGAATGGATAATAATTCAGGCTTGTATTAGGGATCTGAACTAGGGAATGGGAAGGAATCATTCATATAGAGACTTTTTGAAGGAATAGTAAGTGTTGGTGGTTGATCAAGAAAAGGAGTTGAAGAGATCCTAAGAGGCAAAACTGACCGAGGTTTTGAGCCTGGGTGGCTTTGGGAGAATGACAGGACTTGAGTTGTGAGAAGGATCTGGTTTCAGGCAAGCGTAACTGTAAGCAGTGGTAGACATCCAGTTGGAGATGTCTGGCAGGTAGTCGGATATGTGGAACCAGGAGCTTTGGAAATACAGATCTGGGAGTCAGGTACATGGGAGTGTTAAATCTGCAGAGGCTGTTAAAGATTGAAAGTAATACTTAAAATATAGGAAAAGAAGGAGGCTTAAGGCAGGACTTTCATTATATTAATAATGACTGTCTTTATTATATACCTTCACTATGTGCTGAGCACAGGTGCTTGAGCACTCTGCATACTGTTTTTCCTTTCATCCTTACAAGCATTCAGGTAGATATTATTACTCGGGAGAGGTCTCAACTGATTCTAAATCTCATCTTCTTAACCTCTAAGGTACCCTTAGTCTTTAGTTGATAGAGAAACAGTTTAGAGGAATAAGAAGGATCCATAAAATGTGAGACCTGGGCAGGACTAGGGATCATCTAATCCAGCTCCTTGGTCTTTAACTTGGGAAATTAAGGCTCAAAAATACGTTAATAGAACTTGTTCAGGGTCACAAAACCAGATGGTGGGATTACTTCACCAACCACTGCTTCCAAGTTTGAAATTTGTTTTGAAGTTTCCTGTTTTACTCTTGCAGTGTAAGTAAATGTTTCATTTTTATCCCCAATAATATCAGCCAGTGTTTATTTATTTGTCCCTTTAACTTTCTATTTTTAACTGGCTTTAGATTTTCAGAGCAGTTGGAAAGATAGCACAGACCGCTCCTGCACAGCCTTCATGCAGTTGCTCGAGCAGTTGTTCCCATACAAACAGTGCTTCATTTTCCTCTGGCTTCTTTAAAGGTTTTTCCTTTGTCTTTAATTTTCAGCAGTTTGATTATGAACTGTCTGGGCTTGACTTTGTGTTCATCCTATTTGGGGTTCTCCAGCATTCCAGATGTTCTGTCCAGGTTTTATAGGTGAATTCAGTGGGAGAGACAGGGCCGAGTGTGCTTTCTCTAACTCAGAACCAGAACCTTAATGGTATCTTTTGATTAAAAGAAGTATTTCATTTTGATGGAGTCCAATTTAGTAGTCCTTCCCTTTATTATTTTCTAGAAACTATATTGCTTTACCTTTCAGTTTATATTCTCAAGGTCTGTGTGACTTCATTTTTTATTGTCTGTTTTGAGTATCATGATCTCATGAACTTATGTATATTTGTTTCAATTCATTGCAGCCATTTTTCTTTCTGATGCTTAATTTGTTGCTTCTCAGTTCCTGGGAGCTCTTTCAGGTTGCCTTCTGTGTCCTTCCAACATGACTGCAGTAGGGCCACCCAGGTGGCTCAGTGGTAAAGAATCTGCCTGTCAATGCAGGAGCCACAGGAGATGCAGGTTCGATCCCTGGATCAGGAAGATCCCCCAGAGGAGGAAATGGCAACCCATTCCAGTATTCCTGCTGGGAAAATCCCATGGACGGAGGAGACTGAGGGGATATAGTCCATGGGATCACAAAGAGTCACTGAGTGACTGAGCCTAGCCCAGCAGTCTTTGGTAACATTCTAGATTTTTCCATTAAGTTCTTACACAAAAAGATGTCCTAAGCTGATCTTTTCATCATCTAACTCACACCAGGAATAGGTGATTTTTCTAAGGACTCCTGGTTCATTTTATTTTATTTATTTATTTTTTTTTCTTTTTTTTGTTTTTTTTTTTTTTTTTTTTTTTTTTTTTTTTTTTTTTTTTTTTTATTATTTCTTTCTTTCTCCTGGTTCATTTTAATGAAACATAATGTTTAGAGATTATACTATGGGCAGTAGAAGTACTCATTGTTAGAGAATTCTCCTTGATTTTTTAGAAACTTTAAAAAAAAAATTATAAAACATTCCATGTTCTTTATGAAAATGAAAGTGTCAGTTGCTCAGACTATAGCCCACCAGGCTTCTCTGTCCATCGGATTCTCCAGGCAAAAATACTGGAGTGGGTTGCCAGGCCCTTCTCCAGGGGATCTTCCTGACCCAGGGAACAAACCTGTGTCTCTTACGACTCCTGCATTGGCAGGTGGGTTCTTTACCACTAGCGCCACCTGGGAAGCCCCTATTTTCTATTTTCTTTATAGAACATTTCAAAGTATAAATATATAGGGAAATTAAAATTATCCGTAATTTTCCACTTAGAATCTTGACTTTTGAGATTGTAAGTCTGTTTTTAACTAGAACTATTAGTCATTCCAAACATTTATTAGAACTTCCTCATTCTGTTTTTTACCACTTTCAGAAGATCAGAGACTTGAGGCACTCTGAATATCTAGCAAACTCTCCAAAAATAATAAAAAGACAGCATACTATTTTATGTATAAATAACTTATTCCCCCCAAAATTGAATATTCCTTTCTGAGAGTAGCTACAGATAGCTACTATAGAAACACAGATGAGAAGGAAAGAGCCTTAAAAGGATAAACTTATAGAGTTTCTTAAAATATGATTTGTGGGCCATCTGCATTTAAATTACTTGAGATACTTGTTAAAACATACTTTCCTTTGTTCCATCCCAGATCCTCTGAATTAAACTCTCTGTGGGTAGGTCTTAGTGTTCTGCATTGTAAACTAATTCTTAGATAATTCTTGGGCACATAGAAATTGGAGAATCCCTGATCTAAAGGAATTCTACAGTTGAGACTGAGAGGGAATTGGAGAAAACTTGAGTGCTTTTGTAGCTTTGATGGAAACAATAGGGAGGGTGGAGATAAAGAGTGAGAAGGAAGAAGAACCAAACTCCCCAAGGAATGTGGAATTTAGAATATAGATGAAAGGGTTGGCCTAGACTAGAAGGAGAAATGGTGGTGTTAACATACAAAGTTTAAAGCTTTGAAGTAAGCCAGCCCATTTCCTCATTTTTTATACAGGAAACATACAGTCAAAAGGGTACCATGATGCCCAGGGTTTAATCAATTATGTAATAGTATTGGGTAAAACCCAGTTTTTTCACTTCCCAGTCTGTTGCTGTTTGCTCAGCCTCATACTGTTGCTGCTTCTGTTCATTTTTGTGTAGAGTTACTGTCTGTTTCCAATAGTACTTTAACCAAGAACATTTCTTCTGTTATAATGCTCTGTTTTGTTCACCATTACCTGTCATATAAAGTTTTCTAAAGGGTGGTAAAAGAGAGATGCTCTTGCATGTCTGTATCAGCTTCTGCTACCGTGATTGGGATAATTGATTGAAATATCAGCCAAAAGCTTTTCCACACACAGAGCGGGAAGATGGAGGATTGTGTACAGAAGTAGTTATTAATTTCCTCCTTCTGCAGTAGACTAGGTACAACAATAGTGGCTGCCTCTTAGTCCATACTTCTTTTGTATCTGAAACCCTGCTTACTGCTTTATATTCATCACCTTGATTTTTTATGAGAACCTTCCAAAGGTAGGTAGTGTTAAGATCTGAGCTGTGTAAGCGGGGGATGTCAAGGTCAGGGAGGTTATGTACTTCAAGGAATCAAAGTAAGTAGCAGGACTCAAGTTTGAATGTCTGACTCCCAAGTCCATGATCTTAACCACTCTGTCATACTGCCTTTCTTTGTGTACATGGGGGCTGTGACTGGAAGAAGGATTGACAGTGGCATCTGAAATTCATAGTGCTTCCCATTGTATAACTTCAGGGCTGGACAACATTTTAAGACTGAGAGCTTATTTTGTAGTACTTACATTGCTTGGTTACTTAAATCTGTATTAGGGTTGCTGAATGTTAACATGTAATGCTTTCTTTTTCCCTTTCATTATTTTTGTACCACCTTAATGGTGGCTTCTGATATACTCTTTTCTTTTCAGAAAAACCATGCCAGATGGATCATCTGGATCGAATCCTTCTGTCTGGCATCTATAATGTACGCAAGGGAAAGACCCAGCTGCATAAGTGGGCTGAACGCCTGGTTGTTCTCTGTGGCACCTGCCTCATCGTGTCCTCAGTGAAGGATTGTCAGACTGGGAAGATGCACATATTGCCTCTGGTTGGGGGAAAGGTAAGACCCACAAAGATAAATTATTCTTTCTTTGGTCATCTTAATTAAAAAAATAAAAAATCACATATGCCTTTCAGAGTTTTTTCCACATCTTTTCAAAGAAGCTATTCTGAACATTATTAAAGATTACATCACAAAGTTTTTGCATTCTTAGGTTTAAAAGAAACGGACTCAGGCTAATTTACACATAAAACAAGTTTTTTACATCACAGACTCCCTTGGAGGTCCAAAGACTATGTTGTTGATCAGTTGCTAAGTCGTGTTGGACCGTTTGTGACCCCATGGACTGCAGCATGTCAGGCTCCTGTGTCCTCCACCATCTCTTGTAGTTTGCTCAAATTCATCTTCATGGAGACTTATCCATGCCCCAGGTTCTGCCACAGAACCCGTCTGTTGAAGAAACCCCTGCTTCCACTGCTAGGCACTAAATGCTGTCAGTAGTACCACCAAGAGTAGCCAGGGGCTGCTGCCTTTGGAAACTAGAAGTAGTGGCTCCTTTTGGAAACTAGGCTGCCTTTGGAAACTTAGCATCCAGCACCAAAACTGATTCTTTCCTATTTCTCCTTTTCTCCCATTAGACTGAAATTGAGTCTGGAGTGCTCATAAACTCCTATCAAGCAGCCAGAGAGGCCTGCCTTTGGAAACTTAGCATCTTCCACCAAAACAGATTCTTTCCTATTTCTCCTTTTCCCCCGTTAGACTGAAATTGAGTCTGGAGTGCTCATAAACTCCTATCAGGCAACTAGAGAGACCTGCATTTTTTGCATCTGTACAAGAGAATTCCCCATGATAGGAAAAGCAGTCGAAGTCATCAGAGTGATAGATGATTGGAAACAGATAATGCTACTGTTTATTGGAAGTTATAAGAGAGAAAAGAACCTGCAAATAATTGACAGGCTGACAACAGCTTTCTTTTCATCAACAATATGTACAGAAGAGTATTTGCAAAATTACTGAGAGAAAATAAATGTCAACCTGTATTTTATATTCAGTTGAATTACTTTGTGAGAATCAAGGCAAAATAGAACATTTTCAGACATTTAAAAACTAATGAGGGTCTTACCTGGTGGTCCAGTAGCTAGGACTTTGTGCTTTCACTGGGTTCAGTCCCTGGTCAGGGAACTAAGGTCCTGCAAGCCATGCTGCACAGCTGAAGGGGAAAAAAAAACAACATAAAACTAATGAGCTGGCATATATCCTCACTGAAAGAACTACTAAAGATGTATGTCTAAAAAACAACACCTCTCCAAATAAACAGGGAAAAAAAGAAGAAAACAACAAAGGAACAAAGGAAAGTAAATTCAAAAGGAAGGTATAAGATATAAGAATAGATGATGAGTGCAAACACTGATAAAATATGGTAGTAAATTTAATACTGATTGTAAAAAGATTTAAATTTTTTTATATTTTAAATATAAATTTCAACAACTAAAGCTCAAACACCTGAACAGCAGTCAGAATGTGGTGATGTGTTCAATGAGGAACATGTGACGCAGTCTTTGGATAAGAGGAAAGAAAGAAAGTGAAAGTGAATTCGCTCAGTTGTGTCGACTCTTTGCGACCCCCATGGACTGTAGCCTACCAGGCTTCTCCGTCCATGGGATTTTCCAGGCAAGAGTACCAGAATGGGTTGCCATTTCGTTCTCCAGGGGATCTTCCCAACCCAGGGATCGAATCCAGGTCTCCTGCATTGCAGGCAGACGCTTTACCCTCTGAGCCACCACCAAATAGCTTTACGTTTTGTTAGAAAAATGGTCAAGTACAAACTTAAAAATTTTAAGGATCACTACTAAAAGTAGAGTGGGAAAAGAGAATATAAATTCTGTAATGCTAAAAGAAGGCAGGCAGGTAAAGGATTGAGAAAAAGGAGCAAAATAATTAGCATGGTAAGTTATAAATCCAAATATTTTGTACTACTTACTGTCTATAGGAGACACACCTAATAGAAGGCTGAATATGAAATGATAGAAAAATCACACTAGTCAAATAGCAACCAAAAGAAAATTGGTGTGGTTATATTAACAGCATACAAAGTACATGAAAGTTTGTATGCAACATAGGACTTGTGTCAAGACTACATAAAGAACATTTACAACTTGGTAATAGACAACCTATTTTGGCAAAGTTGGGAAGCGACTAGGAACACAGTCACTTTGGAAAACCTGTTTTTTTTGTTTCTTATAGTTAAAAATCTGCTTATCAGAAAGCTGAGCATTTCTCTTAGATACTGAGAAATGAACACAAATATTTACAAAAAGTGTAAGTGAATGTTCATAGCAACTTTGGTTATAATTGACTCAAACTGGAAGCAACTCAATGTTCACTGAGTGGTGAATTGATAAAACAGATGTGCTGTATCCACATGTGCTGTATTCACTGCGCCACTGAGCAGTGAAAAGGCATGAGCTGCTGATACACACAGGAAAAAGGGTGCGTCTCAAAACATTCAGTGGAAAAAGCCAGATGTAAAAGTCTATTTATTGTATGATTCAATTTACGTGAAATTAAAAAAAAAAAACTGTAGTCATAGAAAAGAGACCAGTTGTTGTGCCATGATATGGAAGAAGGGGATTGGCCGCAAAACAGCATGAGGGATGTTTTGTGGGTGATGGGGTTGTCCAACTATATTTGTTCCATCTCGTCAGATTGTTCACTTACAGTTTATGAATTAAAAAGAAATCACAAATTTAATGTAAATTATAACCCAGTAAAACTTGCCTCCTGAGAAAGATATTAATGTGCAAAAGCATTAATAGGGATAAGGAGGCTCACTGCAAACTGATGAGAGGAACATTTTACATGTATTACCATGTAGTCTCAAGATACATATTGCAAAACTTAACAAAATTACACAGAAGTTGACAAATTGTGGAAGATTTACAAGCCTTTCTCAGAATTTGACATTATATGACTATTTTTCTGTGTCAAACATCCCATAAAAAATATTTCGAGGAAAAGGTTATTCTAAAGCAATCAATAATGCCTGTTCTTCATTTCAACAAAGTCCTTTATTTTGACACAGACTCATTGAATTGTGGTGATTTATTACTAATAAAAATAGCCTAGTTGTAAGCATCACAATTGAATGTTGTGAATATTATTTAATTTTATTGGATCTTTGTAATATGATTCTTATTTGTTTAAAAGTATTTTGTGTTTCTGCCATTTGGTTCAGTCTTTACTTGGCACCAGAAGTCTAATGATTTATAACTTGGAAGTTTCCAGCTGACTCACCGAGATTCAGTAGCTATGACATACAGAAGTGAGATGTCAGAGAAAGATGTAAGTGGTTCCATAACTATAAAAAGACTTCATCTTCATCAATGGTATATAGGCTGGGTTGTTGAAGAAAGCTGTTGTTGTGCTATGAATCCCTACCATCACCCCAAATGGGACTGGAGGAAGTTCTGACTGTTTCCTCAAGCCTAGTGAAAGAGGTTTCAAAAGAACCCACGGAATCCTGATTCACATTCCCTGCAGAAAGGGGGACATAGTACACTGGTATCCTGCCTTCTGACCAGAAGTCTTGAGGATGAGATAGGCTGCTTTGGTGATTGAGCCTAACTCATGTGTTGGGATTCTTGTGTATTCCTTGGGTTTGTTAGTATGTGACCCAATTGGGTTGAGAGAGAACATGAGCCATTGGGTGGGTGGGTGGATTCTCATGTCTGGTGGGGCCACCTGGAGAGGCCAACAGACGTCACTAGAGGATGGGCTGTCAGCGGACCACCAGGTTCCTTCTCGTCTGGGGAGGAAGGGGTCACCTACTGGAATAGTATGCGTTAGCCTGGTCAAGGAATCTGTAGGTGAGAAGCCACTATTGGTTGAATTAGGGGGCTGGTATCCAAAGAACCTTCAAAAGGACCTCTTGAGGAAGATCATCTCCTTTAAAATCTAGTAGGTCCAGAGAATGTGAAGTCAGGTTATGACTCTGCTAGTTTAGTAATAACCTTTAGGTTTGCATGTTCCCTGTTCTTCATTCTGCCCCACGTTTGTGCTGGACAGGGTCAGAAATGGCTTCTAGCCCATCACCTCGAAAGTAAGAGAAGGGGTGAGTCCAAAAAGGAGGCCAGGGTACTCCTTGCAGGCAGGCGGACAGCTATCTCCAGTGTACCACAGTGGAGGTGGAAAGGTTTGGAGCAGTCTTACCTTTGAAGTGGAAACTTTGGCTCTTACCTTGTGGGCCTGCAGACTCTCCTGTTCTGAAACCCCCTGCAGTGGAAGCACAGAATCCTAACCACTGCACCACCAGAGAATTCCCCCTTTGTTTTTTTTCTAAACAGCTTTATTGAGATGAAATTCATATACTGTATGGTTAACCCATTTAAAGTATGCAACTCAGTGGCTTTTAGTAAATTCACAGAGTTGGGCAACCGTCACCATAATCGATTTTAGAATATGTCCATGACCCTTTGAAAAGAAACCCTGTGCTACTTAGCCTTCATCTCCCCATTCCTTCTCTAGCCCCAGGCATCCATTAATCTACTTTCTGTCTCTGTAGATTTGCTCATTCTGGACCGTTCATATAAATGGAATCATACAACGTATGGTTCTTTGTGACTGGCTTCTTTCACTTAGTGTAATGTTTTCAAGGTTCGTGTGGGTTGTAGTGTGTATCAGTGTTTTATTCTCATTTATGGCTGAATAGTATTGTATGATGTACTACATTTTGTTTATACATTTACCTGTTGATGAACATGGAGGCTGTTTCTACTTTTTCCTATTATGAATAATGCTGCTGTAATTCACAGAAACTTTCTGTGTGGATGCATTTTTTTCTTGGGTATGTATCTAGGAATGGAATTGCTGGGTTACGTGTTACTGTATGTTTAACCTTTTGAGGAACTCCCCAACTATTTTTCAAAGTGACTGTACCATATTACATTCCCAGATTCAGTTTCCCTGCATCCCTGCTAATGCTTGTTACCCAACACTTGTTATTATCTGTGTTTTTTATTTTAACCATCCTAGCGGATGTGAGGTGGTACCTTGTGGTTTTGATTAGCATTTATCTAATAAATAATGACATAGAGGGCTTCCCAGGTGGTGCAGTGGTAAAGAACCTGCCTACCAATGCAGGAGACACAAGAGAGGCAGGTTCTATCCCTGGGTTGGGAAGATCCCCTAGCGTAGGAAATGGCAACCCACTCCAGTATTCTTGCCTAGAAAATTCCAAGGACAGAGGAGCCTGGCGGGCTACAGTCCACAGGGTCACAAAGAGTCAGACACGACTGAGCACACACTCAATGATGTAGAACATTGTATCATGTGCTTATTGGTCATTCCTCTGTCTTTGGAGAAATATCTTTTGAGATCTTTTGCCTACTTAAAAAACTTGAGTTATTTGTCTTTGTTGTTGTCCTGTGATTTTTTAGATTGGGATTGTTATTTTTAATTGGTTCTGGTTTTCTCCCCGCTGCTTCAGGTAGAAGAAGTGAAGCGACGTCAGTACTCCCTCGCATTCAGCTCAGCTGGAGCCCAAGCGCAGACCTATCTTGTCAGCTTTGAGACTTTGGCTGAGTACCAGAGGTGGCAGCGGCAAGCTTCCAAGGTGAAAAGCTGTCAGACGTCCTCATGGGGAGATGAGAACAGAGAAACCAACAGAAAGATATTTTGAAACTGAACTTACTCCCAAGAGATTGAATTATAATTCTTATGTACATCACTCCAGGCTTTTCTGAATACATAGTGAATGAAATGGAATTCTCCCAGGTCCTTAACTTTTTATTTATATTGGCACAGTGCAGACCACTTACAAAAGTGTTTTCAGGTACCAACTCTGTGAGGAAGGTAGGGGCTTGAAGGAATAGAGACACAATGAGGTTCAAATGACTCTCCCCCCACTGTGGTGGTCCGTGATAGATGGAGCTGTCCCCTAAGTCATAGTCTGATGCTTCTGTCTGTATTTAGCCCAGCCTTTAAAGATGAATTGCTCTTAAATTATATTTCATTTTCCAAATTCTCTTGTCTTCTTAGCCATCTTTTCAGGATTTAAACACAGTTTTCTTTATGGGGCTAGGTAGTTGCATTAAAGATTGTTTCAGTATAATGACATGCCACCAAAACATGAATGACTTTTGTTGTTTTTTTTAAGATCCGTTTTCATAGCCCATGTTTTGTTAGTATACTATTATAGCAATATAAACCTTGTTTCAGTGTTATTTCTGTATTTGTGATAGTAATAAAATCTGCTATGAATAAATCTAGTTTCAATTTTAAACAGCTTCTCCATTCTTCTGCCCTTGTGAAGAGAAATTAATATTTTTTTGAGCATCTTTTGCATGCTAAGCAGCAGTGCTGCATACTTGGTTTTTTAATTTTCCTCACGACAGATGAAGAAACTGAGCAAGTTAGGAGCTTGTGTGGCTGCAAAAGGCCATATTAAAAGGTCTTTTAATACCACATTCCCTCCTGATGTTTTGAACTTGGAATCATCTTAACTTTACTTCCTGCATGAGCTGTTACTAACTTTCCATCTTTATTTTTTTTTTTTTAACTTGTAGACACTTTACACTTTGCTAGCTTATACCTTTCTGTTTTTCAAGCATCTTATGGTTTTGGGGAGAAAGTTAAAATTCACTGCTGCTTATAAATGAATACTCAGATCTTGTGACCTTTCTTGTCTTCCCCATCTTTTTAATCGGTTCCTTCTTGTGTCAGTGCTGTTCCATCCTCCGCTGGGTGGGAGACATTCAGCACTGGCTCAGATGGCTCTTCTCTGTGACCTCGTCCAGGTGGTGTCCCAGCGCATCAGTACCGTCGACCTCTCGTGTCACAGCCTTGAGGAGGTTCCTGAGCATCTCTTCTACAGTCAAGATATCACCTACCTCAACTTGCGACACAACTTCATGCAGTTAGAAAGACCAGGGGGCCTTGACACTTTCTACAAGTATGTGGGGCACAGGTTTCCAGACCAACTTACTAAAATCTAATTGTAGTCAATATCTGTAGATAAGCATGTTTACCCATTGTGTACATATTAGAAAATTTCCCCTCCCTTTTAAAGAAGTAAGAATTTTTGTTCAGTTTTCCCACTCCCCCTCCCCCCTCTGTACAAGGTATGATAGATGAAAAGTTTCTGACATGGAGGCAGCATCGAGCTGCCCTTGATCTGGATATTCTTTTTCTATAAGTCATTGACGGTGGAGCGTGATCTGCAGCCAGGGTAAATAGAGAGAGTCCATATTTGAGAAGTTTTTAAATCAAAAGTTTCAGACTTAAATAACTTAAAGGAAATAGGCCAAATTTCAAGAATTCCACTCCCAGGTTAGGGCTTTTATCTTTCCTTTGCATCTGCTACTGCTAACTCACAAGCCTTTTGTCAGCGATGAAACCTCTCTCTCCTAATAAAGGAACCATTTCAGTCCTAAGGGACAATGACCCATATATTTTTTTCCATCTCCTTTGTTAGAATATATTCCCCATTCCCACCCTCCACCAACTTCACCTCTTTCCTTTCTTTAAAAAATGGGTAGAAGTGTAAGTAATTTGGCTTCTTGTGGGGAGGGGAGAAGTTGAAAGTGAAAGCGTTCAAACTACATGGTAATCAAAAAGCTAAATGTACATTGAAATGACATATTTTACATACTTAGTAACTAGTATTTCATAATTTTCAAAAAATGTATGATTTTTACCTCATCTGAAATGTTTTGCAAAGTTTTCAAACATAAGCCTCTGTGTAGTAATGAGATAGTTATTTTAATAATATTGATGTTTATAAATAAAAACAAGCTATAATTTTAAGGAAGTGGATAAAAACAAGCTATAATTTTAAGGAAGTGGACTTCTAATGTTTCCTTCTGAATTTCTATGAAAATAGGATTAGTCTTATTTGAGGGCTGGCTTAGGAAATTGGAAGTCAAGGTGCCAAACCAAAGGAACAATCAGTACTCAAAGTCAGGATATTTGGAAGTCAAAAGTTGAAATTTTCAAAGAGAAATGTTAGAGAGGGGTACCATAGATTCAAGTCTAGAAGCAGATGTTATGGTTCATCATTGTGGAGATCACCACCTTAGCCTTACCATCTTGCAGTAGTATAATAATGAAGTATAATACTCTTAAGTAGAATTATAGGAGTGACTCTTTAGGATCCAATTTATGATGATACTGTCTCTCAGTGAGATATCATGTAGATACTTCTATAAAAATTTGAAGTGTTAAAAATTACTATTTTGTGTTATGTATCATCACATTACAGTAAAACTGCATGTCACCTATGTATTTTTTAACTAACTGGCTCAGTCATCTACAAAAAGAGAAATTGCTTGTAATGAGATTTGATCCACAGGTTTGCTAGCTAGTCCTGTGTCCATGAATTGATTAATTGTAAGGCTTTTGTATTTTGCATGTAGAAATTTCATAAAGGAAATTATTTGACGCATATCAATAATGGTATTGATTTAACTTGATAGAAAATAATTGTACCATTGCGAGTGTTTCAAGAGTTTCTGCCTTTCTGAGGAGAAGAGAGAACAACTCCCATCTCACCAGACCTGGTTTCCTTGGTAGCTCAGACTGGGCATTAGTCATCCTAGTGTCTGTGCCACACACACTGACACATACTGAGTGTTCAGTAAATATATGCAGAACAAATTCTTTGATGGACATTTATGACATCACTTTTTCATTCAGTAGTATAATGTGCCTTTGCTTTTTAGATTTTCTCAGCTGAAGGGCCTGAACTTGTCCCATAATAAGCTTGGGTCATTTCCTGTATTGTTATGTGAAATTCCTACCCTCACTGAGCTCAACCTTTCCTGTAATGGATTCCACGACCTGCCGAGTCAGATTGGCAGTCTGCTAAAGTAAGTACCTGATTTTTACTGGGTTTGTGTTTTCTTTTGTTTGCAGTGTAAGGAACTTGTCTGGCATTTGGAATGAAGGTAGTTCCGTGAGCTCTTGCAGTGAAATAGATAATGTAATTATGAGAATTCTAGTCAGCAGCAGTTACTTGCCTACAGAAGAGACTAGTCCCTTGTTTTAACTGCAGAGGCTCTGACTACCTTTGATGTTAGAGGGACCATCTGTATTTAAGTCATCTTAGTAAGTCTCTATAGATAGACTGAGGGCACTTAATCATATTGGACTCATAATAAATTAGTGACAAGTAAAATTCCATAATTCTAGTTCTATCCATCCCAATTGAAACGTTTCATCAAGGAGTTTTGTTTTGTGTTGTTCTCTTCTTGCAGTCTTCAGACCCTCTGTCTTGATGGCAACTTCCTGACCACTTTACCTGAAGAACTGGGAAATCTGCAACAGCTTTCCTCCCTGGGAATTTCCTTCAACAACTTTAGTCAAATTCCCGAGGTTTATGAGAAACTCACTATGTTAGATAAAGTGTTTATGGCCGGAAACCGAGTGGAAGTGCTAAACCTGGGGGTGCTGAACCGGATGAGCCATGTCAAACATGTGGATTTGAGGTGAGGTCATTCTTTTTCATGTTTGATTGCACTGAGTCTTCACTGCTGCTTGTGGGCTTTCTCTAGTTGCGGCAAGCAGAGGCTCCTGTTGTTGCGGAGCACAAGCTTTAGGCACATGGGCTTCAGTAGTTGCAGCATGCGGGTTCAGTAGTTGTGGCCCGTGGGCCCTAGAGCACCAGCTTAGTAGTTGTGGTGCACGGGCTTAGCTGCTCTGTGTCATGTGTCCAGAACAGGAATCGAACTTGTGCCCTCTGCATTGGCAGGTAGATACTTATCCACTGCATCACCGGGGAAGTCTGTTTTGGTCATTGTTCACCGCGCTTTCTTTTTGCCTGACCTCTGATGTTCCTTTACATTTTCTTTTTAAAAATAAAGACTCTTGAAACCATTAGGATTTTAGAACAATGTATATTTTTAAAGCTGTAGTAAAGCTTCATTTTTCACTTAATGGCAGAGAGATTTATGAATGAGGTAGGTGTACCATGTGGTAGAGATGAAGGTTGTTCTGACTTACCCTCCTAGCAACCTTTTATGAGAATTCCCATTTCCTTTCATCCTTACCAATGTTTGGATTTTAGGAGTCTTTTTTCCTTGTTAGTGTAGTAGGTAGAAAATAGTATTTCATCATTTTAATTGGCATTTATTATGAATGAGGTTGAGTATCTTTTTGTATGCTTATTGGTGGTTTGTATTTTTCCATAATAAACTTGACCATTTTTCTGTTGAATCATTGGGTTTCTTCTTGATATCTGTGGTATTAGAATTGAAATGTTACCAGTTTTACCAGTAATATTTTTTAATGAGAGTTTTATTCCTTTTTAAAATTATTTATTTATTTGTAATCTTTTCCTAAATGAAGATAGTAAAACACACATACTGAATGTTCTGTTATTTACACTAAGCCATTGATATCCCTCATAAAGACATGGTAACAAAAATTTATTGAGGAATAGGAAAATGAGAACAGGCCTGTGTGCATTAAATCTTATACCTGTATAGAAAAAAACAAAGAAGTCATCATTTGCTTTTACTTGCCCTTGAACTATTCCGTATAGATACAGACTGTTTTCCTCTCCCTTAATTAATGTAATGGGAATCTTGGCGCTGGAGAGTAGGCAGAGCAGTGAGAGGCAGTGTGGCTGTTTCCTCTTGCTCTTATGTGGTACTTACTCTGTGACCGTCCTGCTGCTCTCAGCCCCAAAGGTTATGCTCATCTTCTCGTATCTTTGTTTTATTCCTTCATCCCTGCCTAACCTTACTAGGTATTTGGATGCAGGTTTTAAACTAACTGTTTATGGACATGGTCCCCTTTCCTTTCTCTTTATTTAATTTGTACATGTATTTGCCAATCTGCACAGTCTCTAACTTAGCTTGTAAACAAAGAACCCAAGGTACAGCTATCTGTGCTTATTTACTTAGTACCTTGCAAAAGGAGGCAAGGAGTAAAATTCTTAAGTTGTTTAGGAAAGAGACAAGAGGAACATATTTCTCCTGTTTTTTTTCTTTTGGTAAGCACGTTTAGTAGACTTTATTTCTAATGATTTTCTTATTTCTGAATATTAAGGATGAACAATCTAAAAACCATGATTATTGAGAATCTGGAGGGAAATAAATACATCACTCACATGGATTTGCGGGACAATCAGCTGACTGACTTAGATCTTAGCTCCTTGTGCAACTTGGAGCAGCTGCATTGTGAGCGGAACCAGCTGAGGGAGCTGACGCTCAGTGGCTTCTCCCTTCGAACTCTCTACGCCAATTCGAACAGTGAGTTCTCTACCCAGCCTCGTGTGTTTCCTCTTGTAGCTCCTGTCCGAGCTGTCCAAGAACAGTGGCATCTGAGGTGTTCCTCAGTCACTCCTCCAAGTGGAGTTTGAGGTTCACGAAGACCTGGCTTTAAGTTTGCAGTCAGCACTTCAGTGGTTGAGATATGCATAAAAAGACATTGCAGGATTATTTGAGCTCCACTAAATGAACGTTATAATAATCAGAGGCATTTTGCAAAATGCCAGGATGTTAGGGTGGGCAAGCATGTTTAAAAGAGAATATCAGTAATAGTCTTGCAACATGGGTTGGCCAGCTGCAGCCCAGGGGCTAAATCTGGCCTACATCTCGTTTTGTGTGGCCCTTGAGGAATGGGTTTTTATGTTTTTTAATGGTTGGGTTTTTAAAAAATCAAAGGAAGAATAATTTTGACATGGGGAAGTCATATGAAATTCAAATGAATAAAGTTTGATGGGAACACACCCACATTCGTTTGCATATTAACCACTCTCCTACTACAGTGGCAAAATGATTAAGTAATTTTGAGAGAAACCACATGGCCTGCAAAGGCCAAAATGTTACTAAATACTTAGCCCTTTACAGAAGATTACCAGTCCCTAGTCTAAAACCTTGTGCTGCCTTAGTTCCAGAATGAGAAGCCCTTCACTTCAATAGTGATTTATTTGCCCCAGGGATATTTTTCAATGTAAAAGGCCTCTTATTTGTTGAGGTCATTCTGTTTATAGAGAATTCTTTACTGAAGAAGTTATACAGTTGACTCTTGGAAAACATAGGTTTTAAATGCACAGGTCTGCTTTTTGTTTGTTTGTTTTGTTTGGCCATGCCATGGGGCTTGGGGGATCTTAGTTCCCTGATCTGGGATTGAACCCGGGTCATGACAGTGAAAACACTGGATTCTAATCACTGGACCACCAGAAAATTCCCTGTACAGGTGTACTTAAACATGGAGTTTTTTCGGTAGTAAATACAATTGGTTCTTGAATAATGCAGGGTTTAGGGGCACCTCAGACAAACCCTCTAGACAAAAATCTGCGTGTAACTTTACAGTCAGCCCTCTGTTTTCATGATTCTGTATCTGTGGATTCAACCAATCATAGATTGTGTAGTATTGTAGTATTTACATATATGTATGTATATATGTACATACATACATATGTATGTGTGTGTGTACATGTATATATATAAAACACTATCTATAAAGTTTTGTATGGATTTTCAACTGCTCAGAAGAGGGTCAGTGCCTGTAACCCCCACATTGTTCAAGGGTCAATTGTAACTGCTTTTCTGTGTTTAAAGAAGAAAGGAAAAGATACTCAATTTCACTAAGTGTCAGTCAAAGAAATGCAAATTTAGGTAATACCTTTCTATCACAGAACAGAGCAAAAGAATTGTTCTGTTCACAGAATCCTTAAATTCTACAACCTAGAAGAATTCATACCAACACTTGAGGTTTTGACACTTCAAGAGTAAAGAACTCAACTTTCAGCTTCACAGAAGTCCCTGGTCATCAGGGATGTCTTTTATTGAATTTATTACAGTATTGCTTCTGTTTTATGTTTTGATTTTTTGGCTATAAGGCATGTGCGATCTTTGCTTCCCAATCACAGATCAAACCTGTGTGCCCTGCATTGGAAGACAAAGTCTTAACCACGGGACTGCTGGGGAAGTCCCTACTTATTAGTTTTTAATCGTTAGTTCATCTCAGTAGGTGACACAAATTTTTATTGATTTTCCTCCATGTTTCCTCTGAGTTACATTCTTCTTTGGAGAATGTCACTAACACCAATCTGTTCTCTGATTAGGATTGACAACAGTGAATGTCTATCCAGTACCCAGTCTGCTCACGTCTCTAGAACTCTCCCGGTGAGTGTGTCTCATTAGAGTGGTTGTTGTTTGATTCCTATACTTAAGAGATGTCTGTGGGCACTCTGGCAGTTTTGAGGTATAGGAAATCCCAATATGTTGAAATATTTAGATGACGTAGAGAAAGGCAGAAGGTTCGCTAAAAGAGTATGTTTAATGGCCATACTATCTAGTTGAAGTACTGAAGCTGAAGCTCCAGTACTTTGGCCACCTGATGCGAAGAACTGACTCATTGAAAAAGACCCTGAAGCTAGGAAAGATTGAAGGCAGAAGGAGAACGAGATGACAGAGGATGAGATGGTTGGATGACATCACCGACTCTATGGATATGAGTTTGAGCAAGCTCTGGAAGTTGGTGATATACAGGGAAGCCTGGCGTGCTGCAGTCCATGGGGTGGCAAAGAGTCAGACATGACTGAGCAACTGAACTGAACTGATCTGGTTAAAGGAAAGGTGCCTCTGAATTACTCATTGTTACAGTTTGTGGATTTATAATGAGTTGCAAACAAAGACCTATTTCCCTTCCATGGGCATTGATTTTTCCAATTGGAATCAGATAATTCTTGGTTTTGAGTGACTTAAAATGTTATTCTCTTACTCTTGTGAGCCATGTCAATCTGATTTGCAGAGCGATGTTAATTATATTTGGGATTTTATTTCTTCTGTAAGTGGTCAAGAATAAACATAAACGAGGTTTGCTTTCTTTCCTTCATTCATTTTTAACATTGTGTTAGGCATTCAGGAGTCAGTGGCTGAGTTTTACAGTCTAATTTTACAGTCTAGTTTGTCTTGACAATCGGACAAGCAGTAAGAGGGCAGTGAGTATAGAGTGGTAGCAGCATGTGGAATGGGCAGTGGATGGAGTCCTATATTGTCAGAGTTGCCGCAAAGTTTAAATGAGACAATAAATGCAACATATGTAGCCTAGTACCTCCATAAAATAGTCTCTCAAGAAATGTTAGCCATGATAGCCAGGTTTCCTTTTGTTGTTGTGACTTTATCATTATTATTATTAAGCTGTTGTTCTAGATTCTTCCATCCATTTCTTTCTGTCATCTTCCTGTCAGCAAAACCACTGTATGGTTCAGGATGAAGATTTACCTTCCGCACTGAACTTGATCATTACTGAAGAAAATCATGTGGACCCACCCTAAATTCACAGTTTCCAGCCTCATCTGGAGTTTCTTCTTTTGTCAGTTCTTTCCAGGGTCCTCAAATCTGTTCCAAATTGCTTGGCTTCTTTCGACCCCTCCCCTTCTTATGTCCTCTGCTCTGGAGCTCAGCTTCCCACTTGACTGAGAAAATAGAGGTCATCATGGGTGATCTCCCTTAGCTTCCTACCCCCTTGCTAAAATTCACATAGATCCATATGCATTCTCAGCTTTCCTTTATTCCAAGCCAGCCCAGCCATCTGTGCCTTTGATCACATCCACTCCCACTGCCCCGAACCTTGCTCTGTTAGTCACCCCTCCTTCTCTTCTTTCACATGTGTTCAGTGTCTTTCTTGGTCTTTATGCACATTTATATCTCTTGTCTTAACAAATAAACATTCCCATTATCTTGCACCCCCTCTAGCTACTATTCTGTTCCTTCATCTTGCTCATCCCTTTGTTTGTCCACATTTCTCAAGAATTATCTGTATTTCTTGGCACATTTTCCTGTTCCCAATTGTTCACCCCACGACAGCTGGCTTTAGACCTCCTCTTGTGGAACTTTTCTGTATTGACACTGTTCACCTTGCTCTCTTTTATTCAGACATGCTGTTTTCTTGGCTGGCTGATACAGTCTGATTTTTTTCATGCCCCTCTGACCATTTCTTCTGTCTTCTGTACTCTTCCTTAGCCAGCCCTTTAAAGGTAACTTGTCTCAGGGTCTGTCCTTGGCCACTGCATTTCTCATTTGACACAATCTCATTTACTCCCAGGATCTCACTACACTTCAGTGTCAGCATCACTCAGAGCACCAGTCCAGACTCCCTTTTTTCAGCCTCAGACCTGTGTGTCCAATTTCATAATAGATGTTTCCTCCTGCATGTCTCCAAATACCTCAGATATTGCAAAATGAGATTTATTATCCACCCCTCCACCAGCACTTTAACTAGTTTGTCTTGTTTTCTGTTTCAGCTTTTGGTTTTATCGTGAGACGATCAGCTCAAGATGGACACCACTGAAATTCATGATTCTTAACCTCATTTGGAGCTTCTCAGTCCTTTCTCTGGATAGGATTTCCTCTCTGGTCATCTAGGCTAAAGCCTAAATGTCACTTTTGATTCTTCTCTCTGCTCTACTCACATGTTTACTCCATCTCTAAGTCATTTTAATTTTTGCCTCCTGAGTGTTTCTGGCTCCTTTCCCTTCCCTTCCAGGTGTATCACTACTCATTGAGGCCGTTATCATTTCCTTTCGGGATAAAATTGTCTCACAGCTTCTTGATTACTCTTCCTTTTACTAATACAGCCACCTCAGTGAGACCTCTTGTGTATTCAGAGTGAGCTCTTTAAAGTGCAAAACTGACATTGTCTCCTTGCTGCTCACAAACCCTTCAGTGATCCCCCTACACTTGCAGGATAAGGTCACAGCCTCCGAGACATGATTAAGTCTTTCCAGCCTTATTTCTTCTCACTCTGCTCCATATTTGCCGCTCCAGCATCACCAAACTACTTATTATTCTTTTCTTGCCTCTGTGCTCTAGCGCATGTTGTCACCTCTTACTTGACATGCCCGCCAGACCTCAGGACATTGTGCAGCATTCTACCACAGATGTCATATTTCTTAGGGGACTTGCCTTGCAGGGCTTCCTTCACTGTGTAGTCAGGGCGGCATCTGCATTTCTCTTGCAGCATTTACTTCACTCTGCCTCGTCGTACTGATCCATCCATCAGTTGAGACTTTAAGGCTTAGGGAAGTTTAGTAACATCTGAAAATAAAATTCCTGTGACTGAAGATCTGGCCAGTACTCTACTGAAGATTTGAATTCACATTCTAAATGATCTGGCACTTTCCCCTGACTCGTTACCTTTTGTTCTTGCTTCCTCACTTTTATTCCTTTCGTTCTTTTCCCCCAGAATTCACTTCTCTTCTCCCCCAGTCATCACCTGGGGATATCCTCCTCAGCTTTGAAGATACGTCTGTGGTGCCCCATCTTCCTTTAAGGCTTCCTCCCCTCTCCTGTCCCATCCCGCCACATGTGTGCTTTTAGTGCTAAAGGCCTTCGTATCCTCATGGAGCCAGCAGCACAGTTGTTCCAGTATCACACACGTGTGTGCTGCTTTCTCTCTCTCCACCTTTCTGTCAGCGGCGTTCATTGGGCATCTACTGGATTCCAGGCAGCACACCAGGGGTGCCCTGGGGATTGTGCTTCTGCCCTCAGGGAGCACAGGGGCGGATGTGTTAGAGACTGGTGAAACGGCGCGAGTTTCTCCTCATCCAAAATGATACCCTTTAATTATTTCTTTTCTGCAGAAACCTGCTAGAGTGTGTCCCTGACTGGGCCTGTGAAGCAAAGAAGATAGAAATATTAGACGTGAGCTATAATCTCCTGACAGAGGTTCCCATGAGGTATTCATGTGTTAATAAATATATTATGTATGTAATTATTCCTATATTTGGGTTGCCTGTCAAGGATGCTTTGATTCATCTGTTTGGTAAATATTGAGTATCTGTTGCGTGCAGGGCAGCATGAGTGCTGTAAGGAATACAGTAACACGTCAGGCCTAGTCTTGGCCGGCAAGGAACTTAGTAAGCAGATAGTAAGGGTGACCTGTGCAGAGATAACTGTGATACAATGTAACAAGAGTTGCTGGCAGAGGTCAGTGACTTGTTAGTGATAATAGAACATTTGTATTGAGTGATTTGTTATGAGCTGGGCAATGTTCTAAGAACTTTACTTTCATTATCTTATTTAATCCTGTGTTAACCTTATTTTATAGGTGCTGTTATCTTCATCTTACAAATAAGGAAACTAAAGCTTAGAGTGGTTAGATAGTTTGTCCAATGTTGCACTTAACTAGGAAGTGATAGGAGCTGGCGTTTAAATGTAGTCATTCTTACTCCAGAGCCTCACTTTTGGCCACTGCGCTGTATAAATAACATGCCTTAAAAATTCAGAACTTTGAATAATTAGGGGATGCTGTGTGGAGAATACCTGTTTGAATTGACCTTTATAAGATGGTGGGGTTTCTGTATGTGGAGGGGAAATATACAGACATTGGGGGGTGAAGGGTGGTACCAAGTTGTGTAATGTGAGGTCATTACCTAGTGGAATCTTTAAAAGTATACACAAGGCTTTGTACATAGTAGATATGAACATAGCATTGGAGTCAATCCTTAATCCAAATCCTGACTGTACCATTTACTACGTGTGATGTGAGATCTTTGGCAAACCAAAGTCACTTAACCCTTCTAACCTAATCGTTAAATGGCCTGGCACATTTTAAGAACTGAATAAGTCATAATTTTTGTTACAATAAATTTTTTAATTAATTTATTATAATCGATTTTATTAATGTTAATAAATTCACTGAATTTTCGGTGCTGTCTAGACTTAAAATCTAAATTGATTTATGGCACAAATTGCATTTTTTGTTTGAGGCTTTTTGTTTTGGGGCTGTGTGCTTTCATTGGTTCATCTTTCCCCAGAATGACCTGAATGACTTCCTGGTGGGTGGTGGGTAAACATATGGTCGTGGCTGCTTTCTTGGCTCAAGCACCTGTCGGTGATGATACTATCTAGAAGAACACATTTCTGTACATTTACTGATTTTAGTTAGATAGCCAAGGGCAGACTCAGGAAGAGAGATTTAAGCCTGTTTTTTTTTTGTTGTTGTTGTTGGTGGTGTTTCTTTGTGCTCTGTCCCCTTAGAATCCTTAGTAGCTTGAGTCTTAGGAAACTAATGGTGGGACACAATCACGTGCAGAGCCTTCCCACGCTGGTGGAGCACATCCCTCTGGAGGTGTTGGATGTCCAGCATAACCTGCTCACCAGGCTGCCAGATACTTTCTTCTCTAAGGCCTTAAAGTAAGTGCTATAGATTTTATTGAGAAGAGCAGGACCATGGGCTAATAAGCAAACTACCTGGACTTATCATCAGAGTGACCTTTGAAACTGTCTTTACAGAGTGTTTACTTCATAGTCCGGCTATGGGTGGACTTATTTGCAGTTTGTATGGAATAAAATATGACACTGTCTTAGGAGGCAGGAAGCTTCAACTCAAAATGTGAAATAACCATCAAATACTTGGGAAGTTATGATGTTGTAAACAGGTTTCAAGAGCTTGGGAAGGTTCAGGCTTTCGTCTCAGAAAAGGAATACAGTTATGATCTTCAAAGAGAGGCTGCAGTGTTCTGATACAGCTTCTTTGGGCACTTTTCAGCTTTTGCCTTAGGAGAAAAGGACGTACCACTGAAGTTAATTTAGTTTTTGCTTTTAGCGTTGCCAAGGTATCATTAAGTTACACTCTTTATCTGCAGGCCTTTTTTACTCCCTGCTTTGAAAGCTGTGCATTTAAATGCAACATTGTTCCAAAAGTATTACTTGCTTTCTCATTGTAAATTAATAAATAGATAGTAAATCTTCCTATTTTAATACCCATAATCAGGTTTATTTAACACGTATGTCACCATTCAATGAAAACTAGTTTTTAATTACAGTCTTCTGCAATATGGAGAAGGCAGTATTGTCTTCAATTTAGACATGGAGAAAGCAGAGAGAAGCAGTAGTAATTAACATAAGGCTGCAGGACACGTACAAAAAGCATTTAGCCCACAAGCGTCTGGCTTGTTCTTTGTTTGGCAGCTTTGTTGTTGTTAAGTCGCTCAGTTGTGTCCAACTCTTTGTGACTCTGTGGACTGCAGCATGCCAGGCTTTTGGCAGCTTATACATCTCTTAATGTATGATATATTTGGTTGGATTTTCCTAAAAATCTTTGGAAATTCTAAAAAATGCATGAAGGATATTTTCTCTTTGAAAAGTTTACATGGAGTCTTAGGGCAGTAACATTTGTTAGTTAGCAAGTATTTGTTAGTAATGCATTACAATGCATTTCATTCTGATGAAATCTGAATAAAATTAGTTTACAGCCTTAGAATCTGCAGTAAGGAAGTTACCTAGAGGTTGTAGCAAACTGTCAATAATATTTACTAGTATCTCTGCACAGAGAATTTGGGACATACAAAGATATAGACACACAGTACCCTCAATAACTTAAAAGTTAACTGGACATACAGATCACACAGTTTGAGGATGACTTAGAACACATAAGTTTAATAATATATTAGCTCTTTTTATTGAGCATGTTCTATATGTACCAAACGCTGTGCTAGGCAGATTTTTTTTTTTTTTTTTAAGGCAGATTTTTAAAATCATACCATGTTTTACTTATAAGATGGGTGAAGATTAAAGTGAATTATAATATTCATTGTTGACAAAGGTATGAGCCAACACATTCTTTGTATCCTTCTTGTGGGAGTATAGTTTGTTATAGCCTTTCTGGAGCTGATTTTGGCAATATATGTATAAAAATCTTAAAGATAAATGTAGCCTTTGACTCCACAGCTTCTGCTCCTGGGAATGTAGCCTAAAGAAATAATTGGGTATGGGCTCAAATATATTCATTACAATGTTTGTAATAACAAACAATTGGAAATAGCCAATATGCCCATTATTAGGGGATTATAGAGGG
Organism: Cervus canadensis; assembly: GCF_019320065.1. Classification (NCBI taxonomy): domain Eukaryota; kingdom Metazoa; phylum Chordata; class Mammalia; order Artiodactyla; family Cervidae; genus Cervus; species Cervus canadensis. The sequence goes on along the minus strand of NC_057403.1, from coordinate 33,195,175 downwards.
ATTGGCTAAATAAATGATTCTATTAAAATCAGACAAAAATTCTTCCAAAGGGTGACTTCACAGTTCACATACTTGTGAATGTGATACTCAGCAGCATCCTTTCAGTGGACACACAGACAGAAAAGTATGACGCTGGGTTACAATCAAGCCAGTGCAGAAGCCCAGGGACTTAACTGGCATGAGCTGAGTAAAAGGAACTTTAACTGCATGGAGTCAAGCAGAGAAAACACCCTGGAGGAAGTCATTTTGTCATCAGTTTGGGAGCATGGAAAGGCACTGTTACACACTAAGATGGCATGATGGTTTCCCCATCAGAAGGCAGCAAATAGCCTTAAAGGAAATGATGGTTTGCATGTGTCTGTCAGTCTCAGATACTTGAACGCATCCGCAAATAGTCTGGAGTCTCTGCCATCTGCCTGTGCTGGGGAGGAGAGTCTGAGTGCGCTACAGCTGCTCTACCTGACCAACAACCTCCTGACGGACCAGTGTGTGCCCGTCCTGGTGGGGCATCCGCACCTGCGCATCCTGCATCTTGCAAACAACCAGCTGCAGACGTTTCCTGCAAGGTAAACAGATGCAGACTCTGATCATTTCAGACATGTAATGTGATTCCACATTTGTCAGACTACATCACAGCTCTTTTACTGGGTGCTCTTGCTTTATGTTGACCAACTTACCGATCCCTCACTTGAATGAGAAGGTCTGTTTGTACCCTTTTGTAAGTATCATTAACCACAGAGGTTGTGGTTAAAATGTGTTTAATTCTTAGTATATAGGTTGAATGTCTGCTGTATGTCAAGACCTGTGTACATACTAGGGAGACAGTGATAATTAAGTTGCAGTCTCTGTCCTCAGGGAACTTGCATTTAAATTAGGGAAATAGATGAGTATTAGTATATTGGCAGTTGCAGTGCAGTGTAATAAATGCAGGTGTTAAAGATATGCGCAGGTAACTGCACTGAAGAGATGAGTAGTATGTAGCCAGGCTACATTTATAAGACATAAGAGAGACATTTGGTGTGGTCAACGTTTTAAACAGCATCAGTGGAGAAATAAGTATCTTCCAAGATACCTTTGATTAAAAATTTTTTTTAGAAAATTTGACGCCAGAAAAATCCATGAAGGTAGTTATTAAAAATCATGTTTTCAAAACCTAAACACAGAAAAATGACATTTGATATAATTTGAGTGAAATTATATATATATCATAAAATTATATTTGATACAATTTGAAAACTATTTTTTTTCTATTTTGTTTTACAAATTTTCTTAGAAATGTGTTAAACACGAAAAACGTAGAGATTGTAATTTTTTGTGATTGTTTATAAAATATTTGGAGCTTACAGAAGACAAGTGCAATAAACTTGATTGCTTCCTTGTAAGAACTTGAGCAATAGCTTTTAAAGTGAATGCAGTCTTAATTTCAAGATGTGATAGATCTCTTGAAATCCTAGCAGATTAGTTCATTGGACCTCAAGTATGTTCAGATAAAGTGAAAATGACGCACCACTGATAAGTTATACGAGTTTATGAAACTCTTGGGAAATACCAGATGTAATACTCTTGAAACTTATGAAGTCCCCCTAATTTGAAGACACTTACTGTTGGACTAGAGTAATCTGAATACAGATAATAAAACTAAATGGAATTCAAGAGCAGAATTTCAAGGAAAATGTGTGTTCTAACCTGAATTGTAAGTCTGCTGTCATCTCCTGAACAGCATTATAATTGCATGGGCACAGTCCAAGGCTTCTGTTTCCTTTGGACTGTGTTCAGAATCCAGCACAGTTCTGGGTGCCCACTAAGAGTCTGATTGAGATATAGATGCTGTGTCTCTGTGTAAGAGAAAAGCATGAGGTTTGGACATGGGAACACCTTAAATATATATGATTAAGTTTTTTTAAAAGTTATAAAACAGTACATGTAATAAGCATCATGTTTTAATTTAAAAAAAATAGGGTTTCATGCATTAAAAAGGACTAGAATACTCACCACCAAATTGTCATCAGAGATTAAATCTGGTCATGGGATTGAAAGTTTTTTTGTTTTTGTTTTTTTAATGTTCAGCTTTATTTTTTTAATATTTTTCAGTTAGTATTACTTTTGTAGTAAGAAAACAATTTTAATTCACGGAACTTAATTATTACAAAGGATTTATCAGTAGTCTAGCATGGAAATTATCTGTGATATATGAAAAGGGCAGATTTAATATAAAATCTACATATGAAAAATTTGACAGGAAATTCAGCAAAATGAAAATAACTTTTTCAGATTGGTGGTGGTTCTGTGGATTTATTTTTCTTGTTTTCTAAACTTTCTGTTGTGGGCTTCCCTAGTAGACCAGTGGTGAAGAATCCACCTGCAATGCAGGAGACGTGGGTTCGATCCCTGGATCGGGAAGATCTCCTGGAGAAGGAATACCCACTGTAGTGAATCTTGCCTCCAAAATCCCATGGAGAGAGGAACCTGGGAGACTACAGGCCATGCGGTCACAAAGAGTCAGACGTGACTTAGCAAGTAAACAGCAATAACAAACTTTCTGTTACAGCAGTTTATTCTCTTTACAGTTTTTTAAAATCTAGATAAAGGTGTTAGGCCCTCTGAAGCTATTCTGCTTACTGCATAGAAAGCTTGGCTTACTGCAGTGGGATAGTGTGAATGGCCTGCATCACAGCCCATGGCACGGGGTTGTATCTATGCTCAGCACTCGATAAATGTTTATGGAAGCTGGATTATGTTATGAATAACTGTGGAAATTTAAAACTGAAAGGAATCTTAGTGATAACTTAGTACAACTTTTTATTTTATAGCTGAGGATATTGATGTCCACTGACACTTATTTACCCAGTATTTTGCTACTAGTTAGTGGCAAAGCAGTACCATAATTAGTCGACTAGTTAACCCTGGGAAGATGTTCCTGCCCCGAAGATCCAGCAGCTGCAGTAGAACCATGGGACACTCCAGCCCTCAAAGTGCACTGAGAGGGAGGCAGATGAGGCTGAGGCTCGGTGGGAACATTCATTCACCGTGGTGGCTGTTCATTCTGGCCAGTTATCAGGCCACAGGCTGGTCCCCTCTATACTCTGGCTGCTGTAGAACTTGCTTGGCAGCTGCTTGTTTAAGTACAGTATGGTATTTTGTTGTTTCTTTTTCAGCAAACTAAATAAATTGGAGCAGTTGGAGGAACTGAACCTAAGTGGTAACAAGCTTAAAACCATCCCCACGACCATTGCGAACTGCAAAAGGCTGCACACTCTGGTGGCCCACTCCAACCACATCAGTATTTTTCCAGAAATATTGCAGTTGCCTCAGATCCAGGTACTTCTGTGTGCTGTGTCCTGAGGTGATGGCTGGAGTATGACTCCTAATAAAGTGGCAGCTTGGGATCACAGTATATTTAATTGACTCTTGGGAAGAAATGAAATTCCCTTTGAGGATATAGTAGGAGTTTGAACATTAGGGAGTTAAGAATTAACTTAATCTCTCCTTTTTCCTCTCAGTTTGTAGACCTAAGTTGCAATGACTTGACCGAAATCCTGATTCCAGAGGCTCTCCCTGCTACTTTACAAGACCTGGACCTGACTGGAAATACAAATCTGGTTCTGGAACACAAGACACTGGACACATTTAGGTAGGAAGACTTCTGAAGTTGAATCCACGTGTGCTCTTACTCCCACCAGCCTTGTGTGGTTCTTCATAATGACTGTGCGGACCTCAGTTTATTAAAGCTGTAGGATGACTTAGATCATAAAGCCCCTCGGTTCTCTTCTTTGATCCAGTTTGTGTTGGGTGTTCTATCCAGCAGTCAAGCTCAGCATCATGACTGCTTCTCAGCCACACCCCAGTACCTTTACAGGGCACGTGTGGGGCTGCATCCCACAGGCCTGCAAACGCTATACTTGCCCAGCCTCACGACCGAAGAAAGAGCCCAGAGGCGGCAACAGAGACTTCATGGTTTAAAGGGTAGGGCATTCTTGCTTGTTTGAACCAAGGTCCTAGAGCAACAGTCCACCATGTGCGGCAGATGGTGTGCAGGACATGGTAGTATCTACTGTGGAGGGGGAGGGCATCGGTTACTTGGGAAACAGCAGAGGAGCACGCCCCCTCACTGTGCCTTTGATAAACTGTCATAGTAGAGATAGTTCACATCTAAAGATCAGAAAAGTCACTAGCTAGGGCTAGGTGAAGTGGTGGGAGGTCGGGGGGTGGGGTGGGGCGTTTTGTATGAGTTTATGATTAGTCTGTCTGATTAAGAGGGAAGGTCAGTCAGGTGAGTGGGGTGTGAATGAGGCAGGAGTTGGTCAAGCAGGGGAGGTACAGAGAGCAAGAGAATAGCTGTCTTGAGTGGTCTGATATATAGCAGGCATAGGTAATTTAGGTGGCACAGATTATATTGCGTTACATCTAAGACAGTGCAGAATCACTCATTGTACCAAGACTTCACTGTATCAAAATACTTCAACTAAGTAGACAGTTGGTTGAAACTTAAATACCTTTGTTGTGCTTAGTTTTTCATTGAAATGAAAGGCATCAGTTATTACAAAATTGGCCCATGTCTTCCTCCTACCTCCTACCCCTTTTCTTTCTTTCTCTTCCTTCTTGGTCAGTGGGTCAGCATACTACTTTCTTAGGTCTCTCTGGAAATGAGTCTTAGTATGTCAACAGATTATTTTGTAAAAACAAATTATTGTTGGGATAGCTTTTGTAAAATAGAGACACATGTAAGGTTTAAACCTCCCTTCCTCCACTTCCCACAGCCACATCACCACCCTGAAAATTGATCAAAAACCTTTGCCAACAACTGATTCTACAGTTACATCAACCTTCTGGAGCCACGGACTGGCTGAGATGGCAGGGCAGAGAAACAAGTGAGTATCATGGCTGTGAAGGCTGAGAAACTTCTCCTGACATCTGGGAACAGATCTAATGCTGAAAGCTAGGCCGTGTTGTTCTCTTGGTTTGACATAAACAAATCACAGAATGCCAACATCAGATAAGATTCCTCTGAGACCGTGATCCAGTAAGACAGAACAAGATGAATGTGCACAGAACACTCACATCCCACCTCATGACTAAGATGGGTGACTGCTCCTTTCTTTATCAGTCACAGCTTTGTCCCCATGCTAACCTTCTTTCCCGGTAGTTAAGATTTGTTGAGATTATCAACCATAAAATAGCCCTGCTTTCTTTTTTTTTTTTTAATTTTTTTAAAACATTTTTTTCTCTCTTATTAATATGTATATTTTAAAATTTTTGGCTGCACCGTGAGGCAGGTCCCTGACTGGGGATCAAACCTGTACGCCTTGCCTTAGAAGGCAGATTCTTAACCATTGGACCAATAGGGAAGTCCCAGAATAGCCCTGATTTCTGACAGCACCCAATCTAGTATGACCCCCCACTTTGTTAGACTTTCCCCAAAGTGATCCAGCCAAACCCAAATCCTATACTAGGTTTTTTCCAGTGCCCACGAATCTACTCCTGAGTCCCATGGTGTGCTTTCTCTTGTTGTTACATGATAACCCAATTTGTTGAGCTACAAGTGTGGTGTGCACTTTGGCGAAGTCTTTGACTGAAGGGTGTTGATAGTAGGCCTTTATCACTACTGAGAAAAAACATCTTTTTAGCCTTCTGTAACATTGCAAAGCTAATACATACTGCTCCTGAATGTGGCTGAATTCCCCCATTTCTTATGACATCAACTCTTTTAAGATGTTGCTTACTTACCTTCTATAACACTTTTTTCATGTATAGATGGGGATTTACCACTATTCTTCTCCACTCTCAATCAGCACTTACTTTTTTATTTTTTAATTTTTTGGCTGCACCACATGGCATACAAGATCTTAGTTCCCTGACCAGGGATCAAACCTGTGTTCCCTGTGTTGGAAGTGAGTCCTAACTACTAGGACTGCTAGGGAATTCCCTTCCTTCTTTAAAGAAGGCTCCCTGGAGAAGAATGCTTTGCCACTGACTTTCTCTTTCTTCTGTTTCTGTGAAAGGTTATGTGTATCTGCTCTAGCTGTGGATAACTTTGCAGAGGGGGTGGGAGCTGTGTATGGCATGTTTGATGGTGACCGGAACGAGGAGCTCCCTCGCCTCCTCCAGTGTACCATGGCGGATGTGCTTTTGGAAGAGGTGCAGCAGTCAACAAATGACACAGTTTTCATGGCTAACACCTTCTTGGTATCTCACAGGTAAGCAGGTGGGTTGAATAATTTCTAACCTGGCCCTGCCTAAGCCAGAAGGTCTGGGTCTCAATTGTAAGTTCAGCAACATGGTGAGATCTTGCTTTTTGTCTCATGACCGTTCTGTCCATCAGCATGGAACATGGGGACTGTGGCTCTTTAAAGAGCCATCTGTTTTTTCTCTTGAAACCAAAGGCTGCTGAGAATCTGGAAAGCCCAGACATCATGTGTAATAGGTTGTGTATGTGTTATGTACATTTGGGGGAAGGAAGGTGGTAAGCCTCTATAAGATTCTCCTAAGGGTCAGTGACCTACAGAGGTTAAGCACTCATCAGATTCTTGTTTTTAAAATACTTATTATTGGGGATTTACCAACTAATCTCCTCGCTGAAGCCTAAGCCACTTAAAGGCAAACACCCTATAAAGCAAACTGTTGAAAATCTCTTCGCAGCTAATAGAGCATCTTGCCCAGCAGATGGGCTGCTTAAAGCATTCGTACAACTGAGAGAGTGACCCTTTGCATAATCAGGCTTCAGATGGAACAGCCTGGAGCCCAAGCTGGTTTCACCTGTCATTATAACACAAAGATGTTGGGAAAGAAGTCTATTTTTTAGTAATAGAATTGAGCCTAGGGACTTGGCAAAATAAAGCATTTGGGAAAGGAAACTCAATTTATGAAGCACTTCCCAAGAGCTGGGCACAGTTCCAAGCATTTTCCGTACTGTATCTTTAATTTTCTAAGTAAGCCAAGGAGGTGAGTATTTTAATCGGAAAAATTTCTTGGAGCATTAACTTGCTGAAGATCTATAGCCCATAAATGGGAGAGCTGGAATCTGAAACCAGATCTTTCTAATAGCATCTGCTCTGTGTTTAGCATTGTGTACCAAGTGCTGGAGGTTGGGGGTAGACACCATGTGCATGGGAGAAATACAAGGAAAACTATGGGCCTTCCTTCTGGGAACTTACAACCCAAGTAAGTGGTTCAGTGTCGTTCTAGGACCAGAAGCCTCAGCATCACCAGAAACTTGTTAGAATGTAGATTACTGGGCCAACCCCTTCCCCACTGAATGAGAAACTTAACAAGCACTTCAGGTGATTCTGATTTGCTTCAGTTGGAAGCCACTGAGTTAGGTTATTGCAGATTATGATCAATCAGAAGCAGCAGAGAAAGCTGCCTCTTCATTGTCTTCTCTGCCGCCACCCTTTTGGTAAAATTTCTTAGCTAAGAGTAGAAGGCAAAGCCGTCTTCACCATCATCACTCATATCAAGATGGATGAGGGTGAGGTGGGTTCATGGTCAACAGATAAACAAGGAAGCCTTGGATATGAAGGACCGCTGCTTTCTTCTAAAACTGCCGTGTTTTCATTTTCTTTTCTTTCTAAACAGGAAATTAGGAATGGCTGGCCAGAAACTAGGCTCTTCGGCTCTGCTTTGTTATATTCGTCCTGACACTGCCGATCCAACGAGTAGCTTTAGTTTGACTGTGGCTAATGTTGGCACATGCCAAGCAGTCCTGTGTCGAGGTGGGAAGCCAGTGCCACTCTCTAAAGTCTTCAGCCTGGAACAGGACCCAGAGGAGGCTCAGAGGGTGAAGGACCAAAAAGCCATCATAACAGAGGTAAATCTTACTCTCCACCAGTGACTTCTACTCCTCAAATCTAATGAATGCTATTCTACATAGAACAATGAAAGTCCATTTTCTTCCTATCAAGCCTTGTAAATTGTATTCAATCCAGATAATAGTAATAGAAGAAAATCTAATGAGCAGCTAATAACTAGCAGAAAGAAAGAGCAAATTAATTAGAAATGAAAAAGCCTAAATTGTGATCTTTAGACTTATACCGTGCATGTAAAATAAATGTAAATGTCCCCCTTGGTTAATTTTCATCTGGTTTCTTATTCCAAAACACAAGAAGCAAAAGTTGTATGGTTTGACATCCCTGTTCTGAAGTGCAAAGTTTCACAGTAGTTTTCCTGTTTATGGCTGAATATATTCTGGTGGTTAATTTTCATCTGGTTTCTTATTCCAAAACACAAGAAGAAAAAGTTGTATGGTTTGACATCCCTGTTCTGAAGTGCAAAGTTTCACAGTAGTTTTCCTGTTTATGGCTGAATATACTCTGGTATTGTTTTTTTTTTTTTTTCTTTTAAATAAAGAAGCATCAATGTTTCTAGTATTTCATAACTTTTCTCCTTTTTCAGAAGTTAGCATGGGACTTTTGCTTTCAAAGAGACTTTAGCAATTACATGTAAACACTGTTTACTGCAAAGCAGAATTTTGTTCAGATCTTCTGCCCATAGTTAATTGTTTATTTCTTGACTGTTGAGTTCTTTGTGTATTTTGGATACAAGTCCTTATCAGAAATGTTTTGCAAATATTTTCCCAGTCTGTGGCTTGTTTTTCATTCTTTTAGTAGTGTCTTTTGCAGAGCAGAAGTTTTTAGTTTAATGAAGTCCCACTTACTAATTTTCTTCCTCATGAGTCATGCTTTTGGTGGTGTATTTAAAAACTCATTGCCAAACCCAAAGTCACCTAGATTTTCTTCTGTGTTGTCTTCTATAAGTTTTGTCTTTTACATTTAGATCTGTGATTTATTTTGAATTAATTTTTTTTTTAGTAGGTGTAGGTTGCTCCGTGTCCAGATTTTATTTTTTTGGACATGTAAATGTCCAGTTGTCCCAGCAGCAAATTGCCTTAGCTCCTTTGTCAAAGATCCGTGGACTCTTATATGTGTGGGTCCACTTCTGGGCTGTCTTGTCAGAATTTTACAATAAGTACTGTCTAAAAGATTCCATCCAAGGAAGCACAAAACCAAAAATTATCCTTCTAATGTGGTTGATGCTATGAAGATTCTGGAACTATGATCTTAGGAGGGTCTTTCAGTCAGAACAAATGAAGATAAAAGATAACTTTTTATTTGATTAGTCTATTACAGAATTTAATTAATGCTGTTTAGATTTTTCTTAGGGAGTCAAACAAGTAGGAAACATTTTTATAAATACAGACAATTACAATTTTATAATGTGTTGTTTGCCTGTTACTTGCTTAAGCATTGTATTTTCATTGTTTTGTTTAACTTTCACAATAACCCCCATGAGAGAAGTGCTTTTATTTTTATTTCACAGATGAGGAAAATAAAATTACAAATTTTGAGAGTTTGTGACAAGTTCTGATAAATAAGAGTGCCAGAATTTTCACCCAAAGAATGACTGTAGCTATGAAATTAATATATTGAGGGCTTTGGTGGTTTTGTTTGTTTTTTTCTTAAGAAATCAGTATGAAGCATCTGGCAGATGAACATGCCCAGCCTGCAACCAGGGTTATTCCTTTTCCTCTGAGTTTAGAATTATATCATTCTTGATATGACCCTTAGAGAATAAGTAAATTATGCCATGGATTTCAGACTTTCCTTTTCTAGGCCAAATAACTTCAGGGATTATTCAGTACTTTAGCTATAAAGATTCTCTTACCCAGTTAATATCTTCAGTCCCAACTTTTAGTCCCAACTCTGCCTTTGTTATTTATTTATTTGGCTGAGCTGGGTCTTAGTTGCAGCATATGGGATCCAATTGCCTGACCAGGGATCGAATCTGGGCCCCCTGGATTGGTAGTGTGGAGTCTTAACCACTGAACCACCAGAAAAGTCCCCCAACTCTGCTTTTAAATGAGAAGTCATTTTTAGTGACCCATCTGAGTTTTGGCCCCTGCCAGAATACTAGTGATGGAGAATTAATGATAGTTTTGCTTATTATTTTCCTAACAGATGTTTCTCTATTTAAGAACATGCTGAGGCCTATACTTAATGTTAGAGCAAATATTTTTGAGATGGAGGTGCCTTTTAGCCACTTGATTTTCATTGGTTTTAACTCAGGCCTCTCAACTATTTGTGGTATAATACCTATTTGATATTCTGTCCTTTTGGAATTCTACACATTTATTTTTTGTAAATCCACTTAAAATTACACATACCCTAGGAGAAAACCATATGACATGTCAATTCTATTCTATTGTAGAGCCCTAAGTGTTGTGATCTAGAAAGACATAAAATTGTGTGTCACTGTTGCTTGTTTCTCAAAGTTTGCATTCTGCTTATCTCTAGGACAACAAAGTGAATGGGGTGACTTGCTGTACCCGGCTGCTGGGCTGTACATACCTCTACCCTTGGATCCTCCCCAAGCCCCACATATCTTCCACTCCACTCACCATTCAGGATGAGCTGCTGATTCTGGGAAATAAAGCATTGTGGGAACACTTGTCATATACAGAAGCGGTCAATGCAGTACGCCATGTGCAAGACCCATTAGCAGCTGCCAAGAAGCTGTGCACATTAGCCCAGAGCTATGGTTGTCAGGACAATGTGGGGGCGATGGTGGTTTATTTGAACATTGGTGAGGAAGGCTGTACTTGTGAAATGAATGGGCTCACGCTGCCAGGTCCTGTGGGATTTGCTTCAACCGCCATCATCAAGGACCCGCCCAAGCCGACCACTCCTTCCTCCAGCAGTGGTATTGCCTCTGAGTTCAGTAGCGAGATGTCCACTTCAGAGGTGAGCAGCGAGGTGGGGTCCACTGCTTCTGATGAACATAACACTGTTGGCCTGGATGCTGGCTTACTTCCGAGGCCAGAGAGGCGCTGCAGTCTCCACCCAGCACCTACCTCGGGGGTGTTCCAGCGCCAGCCCTCTTGTGCGACTTTCTCAAGTAACCAGTCTGACAATGGCCTGGACAGTGATGATGACCAGCCGGTAGAAGGGGTCATAACAAACGGCAGCAAGGTGGAAGTAGAAGTAGATATCCACTGCTGTCGGGGGAGGGATCTTGAGAACTCACCCACCCTTCCAGAGAATTCTCCTGCCCCATGCCCCGAGGACCGTGCTAGAGGATCGTTATTTGGGATCCGAAGACAGAACAGTGTGAACAGTGGCATCCTCTTGCCAGTGAGCAAAGACCGGACGGAGTTACAGAAGTCTCCCTCCACTTCCTGTCTCTATGGGAAGAAGCTCTCCAATGGCTCTATCGTACCCCTGGAAGACAGCCTGAACCTCATCGAGGTGGCCACCGAAGCACCCAAGAAGAAGACCGGCTATTTTGCTGCCCCTACTCAGCTGGAGCCAGAGGACCAGTTTGTCATACCTCATGACCTAGAAGAAGAAGTGAAGGAACAAATGAAACACCATCAGGAAAGCAGGCACGAGCCTGAGCCCAGTGAAGAGGATCGGACCGAGCTCTCGGAGGAGTTTGACACGGCGCTGTAGTCCTCCCCCAGGGGCCATGGCATCGCACGAGGCTGCATGGTGTAGGGTAGGGGACCCTGCCAGGGGCGTTCTGCCTCTGTATCTCTAAACCACAGATGAGAAGAGGCTGGATCTCGGAGGTGGAAATGGTGAGAGCTGTCAGGGTCTTGCTCTGGATAAGCTAGTCAACACCATCAGTGTTAAGTTTCACATTTAACCTGCATCGGGATCCCCAGGGTTCCTGGGGAGCAGGCAGGCATTACTCTGTATCAGTCCTACCACCTGCCATTAACCCTTTCTCTCCTAGGATAATTATGAGAATTTGCCTGCCTGGGCAGGAGAGGGACTATTTCTGTGGAGGAAGATTGGTTCCTTTTACTGATTGCTGCTGATGGATCTCTGCGACAGAGAAATCACCTTCTATCTCAACCTGATGGGATGTGATGTGACTAGTCACATGGCTTTTCCTTCTTCTCTACGAGAATACAGCCTATTGAAATGATGTTTATTGGAAATGTAGAACCAATCAAACAGATAACTTATGTTTGTGATGTAATGAGAGCACTTTCCACTGACTGTGAACTTTTTATTTTCAAATCTGCACTCGAGCCAATCTTCTTAGAGGCAGCCCAGATCCTTTGTCCATAGGCAGGATGATCATCGGGAGTTGGGGCCAGCTGTGAGGGTACGAGGAAGGGCCCTGGGAAATGGACTGTTGGATGTCAGACTGTGAAAGTTCCTGAGAAACAGGGGAGTAGTTCTTCTTTGGGGGATGAAGACGGGGAAGGGGTGAGGAACAAGACTACTTCCCCCAAGTCACAAAAAGAGAATAACTGCTAGGAATCTCCCAGAAGATCACAAGAGAAGCATTTGGGGATTGGCGTCTTTCCGTAACATGAGGTGGAGATGGCAGTCAGCCTCCTAGTACGCAGGGCCAAGGCTGCTGCTGCTGCTCACATCCAAGTAAACTTGAGTTACAGCAGACGACTCTGAACAGACTGAGGCTGAATGAGAACAGATGGATGGATGGAGCTTCCAGTTAGACAAGTTCCTTCTCTCATTCTCGAGCCTAGAGATGGTTTTCTAAAATGTTAGGAGTGAGCTGAAGTTTCAACTTTTAATGGTTAACAGAGTCTTCTGAAAATGCTTATCCACCTCACATGGCTTCACAGTACTGGGCTCAATTTCTGAAAAACTTGATTGAGAAAATCCTAAGCTTACAGAAAACCTGGTTTACTGATTTTTTTTTTTTTTTTTTGCACATCCCATGTAAGCCTAGCAAAATGCAGTTCCTTCTGTATTTCTGTTCCATTGCCTTTTCCTACAAAGTTTTGACATTGCTTAATTTTACCCAGTGGGGAATGTGCTTTGAATTTTTAGAATACTTTGACAATTAAAAAGAAAATAGAGTAGAATCATTTTTAATCTGTTTCATGAGACATGAAATGTTAAAGATAGGGTTGATCTATACATACATATGTTGGGGGTTTTATTTTGCTGAAGCAGTAGTAGAAAACCAGATGACCTCTCCACAGATAGTTAGGTATCCTCATCTTCTCAGAGGCCTGTACCCATGTGTATGTGTCAGTGGGGTACACACTCTTGGAGGATTCCATACCAATGAGTGTCTGGTGTTCAGCCTCTCTAAGATATGAATTTGAGTCCCCAAATTGTCAGGAACACTTTTTTCTGTGTCAAACTACTTGTTAGCTACTGAAAAATTTTAGAACTCAGGTCTTGATTTGAAGTGGGGATCATAATATGGTTCATACAAAGTTCAGGTGCTGTAAGAAAGATGGGAACAATAGTGTGTTGCCGCCTTATTTTTTTATGGGAAAATGGGGTGGGGGGGATGAAGGAAAAATGAAGGGAAAACCCAAGATGATAGTGATGAAAATTATTTTGGGACGAAACCACTTTAATAGTCTTTTTAAAATTGTCCTTTATCTGTGAACTGTTTCTTGTCTGTTTCCCACCCTACGCTAATTGGAACCACTACAAAGCCCAGTTATGAAACTGCTTAACTAAAAGTAAATGTATTTACTTTTTAATCAGAAGAACCTTCAAATTCCCAGTGTTCTTTTATGTTTATGTCCCAGGTTTATGTTCAGGAAACATTAGGTTGTATGAAAATATAGGCTGTACCAAAACTGATTGCTCTTTTTCTTGTAACTTCCTTTGATTCATTTCCCTCTATAATTACTATTTGTTAAAACAGAGGATGAAAAGGCCATAGCCCATCACCAAAAATACACAGAACCCTCTTGACCTATGAAGTCATTTACACTTCCTGTGTGAGCTGATTAGGTTGTCAGGTGGTAAAAGCCAGTAATCTGTCTCCAGGTGAATGTAATCTGCTTCCTAGGACTTTACCCAGAGGACGCGTTCCCCAGGTGGGCAGAGGCCCATTGATCTCTAGCCCAGAGGTCCCAGCCTCTGCACGATTCTCAGGTCACTGTGTGTACCTCCCATTTAATGGAGTTGTTTAAGAGAGTTTCTGAAAGAATGTTACTCCTGCTTATGGGAGCAGTCCAGGAGTCCCATGGAAGAAAGAAAACTATACAAGTCTTGGCAGCCATGGTATTTTTCTTATCCAGATGGATTGGAAATGTATTTGAAAATTTGAATGCTAGTATGTCCATAAAGCTACCGTGATACCATAGAGTCATTGAATTATTACTCCTCATTCAAGTGAGGGCTTTCTTATACTACTGTAGAGTGTATGTGCAATAAGTTGATGAATTCATTTTCCTGATGTATAGAAGAGCCAACACGAGCAGCTTGGTAATCATTGGGTGCTATTTTAATTGTTTGTAGCGAGTGCTATTTTCTAGGAGATGGAGCCAGTTAGGTTTGGCTGATCTGCTGAATATCAGATGATGCCATTCTTTCCATGTCAGCTCTCAGCAAAAGCAGGTACTTGGAAGCCACAGGCTCCCCTCCTCTGTCTACTCAATAATCACTAATGAAGAGACCTCCACAAGGGAGCACTTGGCGGTTGTCGATAAACATACCAATTATTAAATAGTCTCCAAGCCATTCAGTGATGTCTGCAGCATCACTCTAGAACTGTCTTGTGTCACTTTTTTACTTCCCTCTGGGCGGGGCCTCTCAGACTCCCCTGTTCATGGAGGCAAGTTAATCTTTCTCTCCAGTTAGTGACTTTTGCCCCATAGTTGGGTAAGCACTTCCTACACTGAGAAAAGCAGCTACAGTAAATCCTGCTCTGTTTCCCTCATTTGGTGATGATTCAATCACACATAAGCTCCTTGTATTCTAAATTTCATGCACTTCTCCCAGACGCTATAGGGTTTTCTCTCACTGTTGCCAGTGGAGGTCATCCAGACAGTGAGTTCATATCTTATGGTTTTGTGCAATCATTGTCGTATTGTAGTCCTAAGACTCACTATAGTGTATTTTTGATATTTTTGAAATGTGTTAAATTTTTTAATTCAATAATATGAGCCAGAGCATGTTGCAGCAAATCTATTGTTTGTATAAAAGTAAAATAAAAATAATGATAACAATAATAATAAATAAAATAAAATGGAATATCTTTTTCATGGCTTTGTTTTAAAATGGAATACCTGTTATTTTATAAGTACTTTATTTTAGCATGAAACTGTAATTTTCTCTAACTTGTATGTAGAATTAGTTTCTTAACCAAAAGCACCTTTAGGATTTTTCTGCTTTTTCTTGCTTTAGGGGAAGATAAGTGAAATCACATTCCATGACAAATATGAAGCTATGAGTTAAGGCAAGAATAAATATTTTTGATCACCTTTTAAGCTGAAATAGCAATAAAGATTTTTTACATTAAGAAATATTATATTCTGACTTGGTTTATATGTTTAAATAAATCCCAAAGACAAGAAGCATGGTCCTTATTTCCATGCAGGTTATTAGCTGATGAAAGGGAACTCAACTTGTGAATAATCTACAGCTCCTCTTAAACCACAGAGCTACCAAGGATACAGAGGAACTAAATGGATAATCTGGCCATCATGTCTGCCCTAATGGCTTTGGTGTTAGACTTTAAGGCAGTGGGTCTTGGCTCACAATACCTCTGATCTAGGTAAGCCTCTAAATTGTTCCCCTCTCCTCTCCCTATTGGTTGTCTTCCATAATTTCTGGATGTCCAAGCAAGATTAGCTACCTTTCCAAATAAAGGCCCAGTTGAAATAATTTTGCAAGTTTCCTCCTCATTTAGCGGAA
Source organism: Cervus canadensis (assembly GCF_019320065.1). Lineage (NCBI taxonomy): Eukaryota > Metazoa > Chordata > Mammalia > Artiodactyla > Cervidae > Cervus > Cervus canadensis. Next base: position 33,179,540 of record NC_057403.1, on the reverse strand, counting down.
TTTAGCACACCTCCAATGTGCCAGGCCCAATGCCGCCATCTGCTTTCATACCTTGGTTCCATGACACGCACCCACACCTATTCCAGGGTGGCATAACTACTTCACGTGACATAATTTCCCTGGTACATCACCCACCACAAGAGCACGAGTCACTCGGAACATGTTTCGGTGTGTGACCCACGGGGTCTGCGTTTTGCCTCTGCTACTTAGAAAGATTTAACTTTAGGCAAGTTCATGTCCCCAAGGCACAGTTTTTTCCTTGATTGTTAAATGGAAATGAGTCTCATCAGCTGTGAGTTAAAATGAGATGATGCCAACAAATATTTCCTTAGCTCAGCACTGGACCTGGCACTGAGCAGTTGTGACAAGGAAACACCGACCGCTGGGTGAGCCACTTAGCCTTCCTGAGCCTTCGTCTCATATGTGAAACATAAGAAACCTTGACCAACTGATCCGACAAGTGGTAGTAAGGCAAGTTTGGCTAAGGCATTTTGAATGTGATGGAGTGTTACTGTAGTGATGAGAGGAGCCGAATCGGAGCAGTGCTGTATAGCTGGGTCTGGGCACCACATGGGGGTCACAGAGGCGGAAGTCCTCATTTTCCCAAGCCCCTGACCCAGACATGGCAAAGATCTACTTAGGACACACTTCAGTTTGGAAGTTTCGGCGGGTTGGGGGGGGGGGTGGTGTTTAGGGTAGGAAACGGGTCGTTCGATTTTTGCTGCTGTTAAACCTGTCTTGCCACTCAGTGAAAACTGTCTTGGGCTAAGGTGGTGGAGGGGAAGCTTTGTTCTGTGGCATAGGTGTTTGTATTTTAAGGTCACAACGTGGACTTCTAGTTGATTGTTCTTCTCCAAGCTTTATTTTTGTAAAAGTATCATCTAGATTCCACAACTGCCACACCCCCCCCCCCCCCCCCGCCTTTCTGTACAAGATTTAGTTTTGATCCTTTGCCTGGGATAGGTTTTATAAGAATTAAGAGTAGGAAGGATTTAAGAGGTGAGAGGAAAGACAGTATATTCCAGGGAGAAGAGCTAGCAAACCTGCAGGAGTAAAAATGTCCAACCCATGTCAGAGGAGATGATGTTGACAGTTGTTTTCATTGTCATTTTGGCATACGTTGAAACAGGCTTATGTTGGCTGATTTCTTACTAACTGTATATAGACAGTCTGAGATTTATGTCAAAATTTCTGTTTTTAGAAATGTACTAAAAATTCAGTTTGAATTTATTTAATCTCATGAAAGTAAGTTTTGAAAAAAGATGGCAACTAGAAAATATAATATTTCTAGTTGCATCCCACATGAACTGAATATCTGAGACTAGTTGTAATGTATAAGAACAGCTATAAAATTTTAGATTAAAATTATAAAAAGAACTTTATTTTCGAGATTCTGTGTTAATGAACTGTTATATTATGGAAACAATTCAGGATCATGAAGAATTTATAATTAACCTTTGAAGGCCTAATCTGTAGGGCACTGGAAGGGATGCAGAAATAAAGATGCCTCCAATATACCTGAATATTCCCAGAAAATCATCTGCTTTATCTTTGCATTCAGCTGAATAACATGTTTTAAGAGGTTTATGAATTATTTCTCACTGTTTGGAGGCCTCGTATTTTAGGAAATGATAAAATCTTCCAGGAAAGTGAATTCCAATCAAATAACTTTAAAAAGAAACTAACCTGGAAAGCTGGTAAAAACCATCTTCTCTGAACCCTAACGCAGGAATCCTGAGGAGGACCATGCATGCTAAAAGCACTTGCCTTCGGGTATCAGGGATCCAGCCCCCCATCTCTAATGGAGGAATGCTTCTTGGGGTCATGGCACACTATCGTATTTAGTGGGCAGGAGAGTTTTCTTCTAGGAGAGAGTCAGAACGGAATTACTCCTTTGAAATCTAACCACACAAAGGCTTTAAAATCACTTCCCTGGGATCATATACAGGGGGAAATGGCATGTTTTTCTTAATGACTTTAGTTCAGACAGGCAAGATATTTCTACTGCCTGCTACTGCCTGACGTGTTATTTTCATCTTTCAGAATTCCTCTGGCTATTATTTAAGCTATTATTATCACCTTACCATTTGGCAAGAGAGCCAAACCATAAGCATATATGCAGACTTCCCAATGTTGCTCTTAGTAGCAAAGGTGGAGGTATTTTATGCACGCTCTCAGCCAACAAAGACACAGATAGAAAAATGAGATGATCATCTAACTTTGTATTGGTTCCAGAGGGAGCATTTATGAAATCAAGTATGTGAAAACCACATATGTGTAAAGTGCGATTATAATGGACCCATCTTTTTGAGAGAATCAAGGTGGGTTGAAACTTTAGGTTCCAGTGGATCTCAGAGTACTCCAGACCACACGTATTCTGGTGCATCATTGTAATTTCTCTGCTGTTCCTGGCTGTCCTTGTACTGCTTCTGTTCTCGGTAGCTCCGCAGGGCCAGCACCACGCTGGCACCATACATCACCACCAGAAGACAAGCAAAGGTGGCAGCCGCTCCATCAGTGCCTGCCAGCTGGCAGTTCATCCAGGTGAGACCCTTGCGGGCATAGACCCTCTCTCTTGTCCTGCAAGTGTCTGTGGTATTGATCTGCAAGGCTGCGTGGAGGTAAATGCCGATGCCCACGCAGTAGCCCACTGCCGCCAGGAGGCTGAAGGTGGCCTCCAGGAGGAGCCACTTCCCTGGCAGTTTGTGTAGACTTTTGGCTCCTTGGAGTAAAACACCCAAGGTGAGGACACCGAGCCCCAGAGAAACAGCCACGCCGCCGTATATCAGGGGTGCCCGGAGGATTGTGTACTGCTGGTCCAGCTGCCGAACCTGCTCCAGCTCGGTGCCCTCAAATGGTGAGTAATAGTTGTTCCCAAAGCCGCCGCCACTGGCAAAGCTGGCGCTGAATCCGGCCAGGACAAAGTAGGAGGCCACGATACACATGAGAACCATCCCATTCAGTATCACCTCCACTATCTGTATCACACCTAGGAGGAGAGAGATGGGGGATTTAACACTGATCACTCACCCAGGAAAGCTCCCTAGGTCAGACAAGAGAAATAACATGCAAATAAAAATAGTCAAGGCTGAATTTCACCGCCCCCTTCCCCTGCTAGTGTCATAGGGAGCACACCACACACACTGCTCTGCATCGTGCTTTTTTCATTGACTCTTCCTACAGATGTTCTCAGATCAGCTCCGACAGGGTCCCCACGCCCTGTGACGTGGCCTCCAACCCCACCTGTGGGTGGACCAGTCTACTCAGCCAGGATCCTAATGCTGGATACCCAGCCTGTTACCTGGGGGATTCTTACAAGTTTAAGGAACCCCCAAATGCCATGAGGCAGGAGACACCAGGAGGTGAATGGAGATAAATGTCATCTTGTCCAGAGTCACCCTTCACCCTTTATTTCTCCCTGAAGGGGACCTCAGCCTCTCAGGAGGCATATTCCTGGGAGAAGGTCTCCTGTGGTTCCCTCAGGTGTCAGGGATGAGAACAAAGAGGAAAGCATAAGAACTTAGAGCGGGAGCACAGGCTCACTCCCCCGCTCTTTGCTGCCTTGTGACCATGCCCAAGTCATTGGCTCTAAGCCTCAGATACCTCATCTGACAAATAAATGAAGGTAATGCCTTCTTTTGTCTGTCTTATCCCACAGGGCTGGGGTGAGGCCCAGATGAAAGCAAGTATGTGAAAATACCTGGAAAATCATAAAATGTTATGCAACTGGATGGTGATGCTACCTAGTAACATTTATAAAATGAAAGAGGATTAGTAAGAGATTTAGGAAATGGGACAAGTTTACGAAAAGCATGAATTCCCAGAAATCAGAAAAACTCTCTAGTACACAAAGGAGTAACACAATGTTTATAAACTGAGCAGCTAAAGACCAGTGTGTCTAAAGTACTTAGGCAACAGCTACTGGGCTTGCTGATTCCATCTCCTGCTGGGCCCACACAAATTCCAAGGAGGTCCACAGGACAGAAGTAGCAATAATTAAGGACTCTGAGATTGAGAAGCTACATTCCTCTAATTTAAATCTGAAAATAACATCAGACCAGAACTGCATACTCCTATCCCAGGCACCATAAACTACTGGCTACTCTCTCCCTACAGCGAATTGACCGAGAGATCATTCTAATTCACGGGGAGTAGCTACCTCCCCTAACCATACCTTTCTCTGCCTTGGTTTCCCTTCTGCATGCAATTAACCTCTCACCCTCTGAAGGGAAGCAGGAATGCTGTGCTGATACGAGATGGGGGCAGCCTGAACCTCTCCTTCTGGGACAGATTCTGCCAGAACAGCAGAGTCATAATACACGGAGCACATATCTGCCAGCCTGGAATGGAACACATCTAGATCTTGTCAACCACTCCATTGACTGCAACAAGCAAGAGGAATTAACGGTCTGTTGCCGGGTCCAATGATGAAGAAATATGGCCACTGGGTATTACTCAGAGCACCAGCCAGACCTACCTGGCTTTGCTGAAAACAATGAACAGGTTCAAGTATTTCCAAGCATGCGGTTAATGCAGGAAGATACACAGACATCAGGAGAAAAGAAAAGAGTGGCCTACTAGGAGCCTGGTGGGCTACAGTCCATGGAGTAGCCATGAGTTGGACAGGATTTAGCAACTAAACCACAGCTACCACTAGAGCTAGCAGTTAGGGATAAGCTGTAGAGGAAAATGAAAACTGAAGCAAATAGATTTTTGTTGTAAAATAACATCTTTTTTGGGTGAGGCTGCTTTTGTGGCTAATCAAATTAAAACTCCTCTGTTAATACTTTCTTATATATTCTTCAAGAAGTTTTCTAATCATATCCAAGTAAATATATGTATTTCCTCTTGTAAACCCAAATGGAACTCACCTTTTAAATGTGCCAAGTAAGGAAATAATATTACAAATGTAAAGAGAACCATCACCTCCAAATCAAAAATTTTTCTTTGGATTTTTATTGGTGTTACATAAAGCAAAGAACATATTCACTTGTACCAAGAATGTATTATAATGGGCCATAAGTCCTAATTTAACATGCATTAAGAACCCACGAGGTTGTCTGGCCAAAAGTAGCATTCTTCTGCTGGGAAAGATTTTACATTCTTTGATTCTGGATGGATCCTGAATTCTGGTTGTTGAGTTGAATCTGTCGTACAATGGTACATTTACAAGAGGTACAAAAAACGTATTGAGCTTTCAAGGCCATTGTAAGGGGGCTTGTTAGAAAACCTCTTTTGCAACCCAGTGAAATAATCTGATTCCTCTTTCCTCAACCCACGTCTCCTCCAACTTAAATCTCACAGAAGTGGTCTCCCCAGCATCCCCACCCGCCTTCACCCAAAGCATTAAGGAAGTGAAGAACCTAGAGTTCAGTGAGGAAAAAATGTGAGGCTAATCTGCTTGAGACAGCTGTGTTTAGAGGACTTAAGGCTGAAATGTTTTTTCATGTCTATGTGGCTTTTCATGCACACTGAGGATAAGGTTCTTCAAGTACCCTTGGTTATCTCCCTTTATTCAATCAAGAATGCATTTTGCCAAAGTACATGCCTTTTCCTTGTGGCTCCTGGGCTCTGGTTTTGGTGTGTTTTTATTGTTTTATTTTCATTTTGTTTTTTAAAGTCATTTTGGTCAGTCCCTCACCAACAGAGGGCTCCAGAACCAGGGTTTATTACATCTGGTGGTGCTGTTCCAAGTACCCTGGAATTCGGCCCAGCAAACCAAAGCTGGACTGTTTACCTCCTGAGGGCTGGCAAATTCTACAACAAAGCATTCCACGAAAGACGGTAGTTCACAGTAACTTCCATCACTCAAGTTTGGTGGAATGTTTTAAAAGGCCTAAAACTCCAACATTTTTGCAGGCTTCTCCTTCAGCTTCCTGACCTTTTGGTAACCCCTGATGGCCAGCACGGCCCCCACTGCAAAGACCCCAATGCCCAGGGCAGCAAAGATTCCAGCACCAATGTCTCCCCCATGGAAACTGCAGCTGAAGCCACTGTATCCTTTGCTCTGGTACAGGGCCTCCCTCTCCTTGCACACGGGAGAGGCGTAGGCAGCCGAGAGGTTGTGGAAATAGAAGTACAAGGCCGGAATGTATGCCCCGGCAATGAGCACGTGCAGCACACCTTCAATCACCAGCAATGGGGGGCAGTGCCACGGCACCCGCAGAACGCCCAGGGTGAGGAGTAGGCAGCAGAAGGCCATGAAGGCTCCGCTGCAGGCCATCACCACAGTGACCGTGGGCAGCTTTAGCTGGTAGAACTGAATGTCCAACTGCTGCGCTTTCTCCCCATCAGCACCACTGAAACCACTGTAAGCCCCTCCATACTGGTAGTAGTAAACGCCCCCCAGGCTGGTGATGCCCGTGTAGCCCCCCGTGGAATTGTAAGACACAGAGCTGCAGGCCAGGATCAGCAAGTTCAGGAGAACCTCCAGCATTTGGCAGCAGGCTGCAAAAGAAGGGCGTGTTACCATTTTGAGAGATGCTGTTTCACACTTGAAGACTTCCACCTAAAGGCTTATCTTCCCTGTGGCAGCTCATGCCACAGCCAACTCTTTCTTCTTGCCCTGGGAAGGCCTGAGCAGCCAAAGCTGCAGGATTAGCACTAGATGGCAGCAGGGAAGCATGGCCTCCAGAAATGATGTCAGAGATACTTTGGACTGAAAAGGATAACTCTAAAAACAGCAGAGCAGCCGGTCCAGGTGGCTGCAGGATGACGAGGGACGAAGTCAGGCCAGGGAGCAGGAAGAAAGGTGTTGTTTATGGAAGGCAAGAAGATTCTTTGCCCTAGCCCTGCCCTGTCACAAAGACTGAAACAATAGTTGCGTCCTCTTTAGATGCTTTGTGGCTATCTTCAGTTTGCTTCCCTTGTGGCTCAGCTGGTAAAGAATCCACCTGCAATGCAGCAGATCTCGGTTTGATTCCTGGGTTAGGAAGATCCACTGGAGAAGGGATAGGCTACCCACTCCAGTATTTTTGGGCTTCCCTTGTGCTTAGCTGGTAAAGAATACACTTGCAATGCGGGAGACCTGGGTATTCGATCCCTGGGTTGGGAAGATCCCCTGGAGAAGGCAAAGGCTACCCACTCTAGTATTCTGGCCTGGAGAATTCCACGGACTGTATAGTCCATAAGGTTGCAAAGAGTTGGACACAACTGAGCAACTTTCATTTTCTTTCAGTTTGGAAGAGGAAACTTCTCCAAGTTTGAAAAAGATTGTAACATAGTGCTTAAAAATTATAATGAAGTCAGAAAAAAGCATGGAAGTTATCCATCAAAATATTAATCATGGTTCACAAGTACCAGAGATAGGAAAGATTAAGTTAATTAATTACTGAATTAAATATAATTAAACAGTAAAACATAATTTACTGTTCTTAGACTTTAACTCAAGAAGTAGTGGCTCAGATGGTAAAGAATCTGCCTGCAATTCAGGAGACCTGGGTTTGATCCCTGAGTTGGGAAGATCCCCTGGAGGAGGACATGGCAACCCACTCCAGTATTCTTGCCTGGAGAATCCCATGGACAGAGGAGCCTGGTGGGCTACAGTCCATGGCATCGCAAAGAGTCAGACACGACTGAGCCACTAGCACTTTCACTTTCACAGAGCAAATCTGGGCTGTGATACTTTCCCAGAGCTGGATTTTTTCAGGATCCTTGGCTGCATTATCCTGGACAATCAAAGAGCCCCAGCTTTCTACCAAAGCTGGCTGCTTTCCTTAAAGTCAGTTTTATTGTGATATGCCTTATCCACAACAAAATGACCTGCATTAAGCACACAGCTTGGTAAGAGTATGACAAATGTGAATGCAAAGATACAAAATACAAAAGAGTATTACAAATGTGATTATGTAATCATAATCAAGATATAGACTGTTTTCATCCTCCCAGAAAGTTCTCTAAAACCCTTTGGGGTCAACCGCTTGCCCTCCTCCTCAGGCCACCATCGATCTGCTCTCTGCCATTAGAAACTAGGTTTGTCTTTCTCGCATTTCATGCAGATGGAATCACACAGTTATGTGCTCTTTTGTGTATGGCTTCTTTTTCTCTTCATAATACAAAGCTGGGAGTTGTATGTGCTGGCACGGTTCTAGTGGGTCAGCTGACTGTAGGATCAGGCTGTTGCATCTCCCTGGCTTTTACAGAACCAGATTTTGGGCCTGGGTCCAGTTGGTCTAGGGTTTCCCTGGTGGCTCAGTGGTAAAGAATCTGCCTGCGAATGCAGGAGACACGAGTTCAATCCCTGGAAGTTGGGAAGATTCCCTGGAGAAGGACATGGCGACCCACTCCAATATTCTTGCCTGGAAAATCCCATGGACAGAGGAGCCTGCCGGCCTATAGTCCATGGGGTCCCAAAGAGTCAGCTAAACAGCAACCACCAGGTGGTCTAAGCATGAAGGTGTGTTACACTTGCACGTTCGCTAATTGAAACCAACCTCTCTCAAGTATTATGTTTACACTCTGCCATTCCCCCTCCAAAATGTAAATGGCATTACTGTTTTATTTAATCATAAAAGTAACACACACTGATAGTAAAAAAAAAAAAGAGAAGAAAATCTAGATGAAACAAACATATAATATAAAAATGATCTAAAGTCCAGTTAATAAAACTGGAGAAGCCACTGTTACCATTTTTTTTTCTTTTGGACTTTTCTGCTACATGTGCATAATTTTTGCTGTTTATTTGTTTTTAAGTAAGAACAGGGTTCTCTTCTCTCTAATATTATATAACCCATTTTTTCACTTAATATGGTGTGAACAGTTTTTCTACCATAGCAAATATAAATCTATTTATATTTTTAAAGGATTATAGGATGCCACAATGAATTTAAATAATTTCAATGTAAAGGATATTTAGGCTTTTCCCAGTGTTTTGCTATATGGGAGCAGATATATGCTATGTATTTCCTAGTAGAGTTTGGAAAGGACAGAGCCTCCACAAACTCCTTATTCCTGTTGTAGCTTTAAATAGAACCAGAAAACAATCACCAGGGATGGGGGAGATGTCTGGTAGCACATTTTTAAAAATAAAAGCCCAGAGTGTCTCTAGGCTTTACTCGCCCCTTAAAGGATCTGGTTCACTGAGTCAGCACCTCTCTCTTCAGAAGCAGTTATGCATTTCAGGTCATTCATTCCTCTGATTCTGGCTGAATATTTCAGACCTGTTAATGAGTTAACACCCTTAAAGTCAGCCATGGTTTGAAATCTTGACATAGGCTCAGTCCCATAAGCACTGGGTAAGGATACTGAGAATGCAAGGGTACTGGGGTATTGAGAATGCAAGTTAAGGGGCAAAATCTCCACAATTGTCCCCCTGAACCTTTTCAGCATGGTCACAAGTCAATGCCATAGGCAGTGAGAAGCCATCTCAGAACTAAACCTCTAGGCTCTGAATGACAGATAACACCACTGACTATAGAGATTATAATGTATGGAGAGAGAAACTAAATTTTTAAGGATGGTTTGCAAGTAAGGCTGCAAGGTAAATGCAAACATTACTTTTTAAAAAACCACACACACTTTCCTTGTTACACTGGCCTAATTCTCCTCTTATGATCTTTTCCATTATGATTTGAGCAACAAAGGTCTAAAGGAAGAGGAAAAGGACAAAAAGGGAAAGGAGAAGCTGCCCCAAATGCAAATCAGAGGGAGCCAGGAGAAGAGCAGGCGATGTATCTCCTTCCCAGGGAACCTGTAACTCCTCACCATCCCTCCAAATAATAAACCCATAGCACAACCTATACACACACAGGATTCCTAGTGATCTCATATAAACATGTAACATTTGTACTTGCTTATTAGCTGATCTTTATCCTCAGCCTTTAAAGATTTTGGTAGCTGAGGAGTCTTGCCCAAAACCGTGGATTCAGGGCTTATCTCTTTTTGTCAGTGTTCCACTGAATTTCCTAAGGGTGATTCAGCCCAAACTGCAGGGTCTTCTTAAGAAGTCAGAGCCATAGCTGCCTCCCCTCTTTGCCCGTTTGCTGGAGGAGGAGGACGTGATTTCACCGACAAGGAAAAGAAGTCACAGAAGATCTAAGACAAGGCTGAAATTCTTCAGGTGACCTTTACACAGGTGTGCCTTTCCTGCTGAGACAAGTTCCTGGTGTTCAATGACTGCTGCTCTCAAAACAATACAACACTGTTTCTATACGGGTCCCTGTGTGTCCAGAGATCTTTATGAGCCCTCATTTGTTAGCTTCTGACTGCTGAGCCATCCTTTCACTATCTTGACTCAGAAAACCAACCTCTAGGCCCAAAGCCCAATAACTGGAAGCAATCAAAGCTAAATCAGGGGCCTCAAGCTCGGCCCTCTCCTCTCTCGTGGTAAATCAATCACCGAAGAAGAATACCTCTAGAGAAAAACCTGTTAAACAGCCTCTGGCTTGTTCCTACTGTTTATATCTCATCAAGAAAAGAAGGTCAAGCACATAAACCATATCAGGCCTTAGCGTTAGCTCTAAGTTTCAATTCTAGCTCTTCCACTTCACAGCTGTGTGACTTTGTATAACTTACTGTACCTCTCTGAGCCTCAGGAGTTGTTGAGATAATTAAAAGCAATGGGGTGTGCCACCATACGTAAACTAGAGTGAGGATTCTTGTACCCAGATTACCTAGAGCTCTTCAGTAAGAGTTCTACGTAATCCTATAACAACATATTTCACTGTAATCATTCTAAGGGACACTTTCAGGTATAAATTTCATGATTTCTCCCCCTCTGGTTGAGAAGTTTTCCCCTCTTAGTCATAGGCAGCTGAGGTAAGTTTCTCACCAAATCATGTGAGCCATAAGGACTCACCCTGACAAACCTGATTTTCTTCATTGTTGGCAAGGCCAGGCCTGGTGCTAGGATGGGAACTCTGGAAAACCACATTTGGAGCTGACACATAATATTATTTAAAATCACAGTTCTTCAAACTGTGGATCCTAAGAAGTATTTTTTTTTAATATTTAATTTTATTTTACCTTTATTTATTTGACTGTGCCGGGTCTTAGTTGCGGCACGCAGGACCTTCAATCTTTGTTGCAGCATGCAAACTCTTAGTTGCAGCATATGGGATCTAGTTTCCTGACCAGGGTTCGAACCCAGGTCCCTTGTACTGGGATTAGAAGTCTTAGCCAGTGGACCACCAGGGAAGCCCCTTAAGTGTGGCTTTTTGTTTTTAATGACACAGAACAGGACAGAAGTTGGTTCATGATGTGTGTGTATTTCTTACTGTGGGTTTCAGTCAACAACATTTAAAAGCCATGATGGCATGCTTGGGCATCAGATCTCCTGTCCTGTGGCATGAGCTCAACCTGTCTGCCATCTCCAGGTCATCTTCCCTCTCTAGTTCTGACCACCTTGCCTGATGAGCCCCACTCTGACACCTGATAGCTCAGAGCTGGCTCTGCCTGGAGGTCCATCTGCAGCCTGAACACTGCAGGCATAGCTGCCTCACCACCCCTAGGCATGTCCGAGAAGAAACATGGGAAACCTGGCCACCTATTTTTTGTTTTTTTAGAAAATGTGATCCTCATGTGGGTATGAAAACAAAAATGCTAGGAAACCAAAAGGGAAGCCTGCTTGAATTTTTACCCCACCAGCTTGGACCCCTCCCAGGACCACCAGCAAAGGTAAGTAAATGGTCTGCCTTCAAAATGGCTCACCTCTCCCAGTGCACAGGTATCTGCACTTGTGGCATTCCAGGAGCCCTTCAGCCTCTGACTGGTAATATACCGCTTCCTGTAGTTCAGGCCGGGGGTTCGAGGGTGGGTATCTCCCTGAAGTGGGTTCACTATAACCAAACACATACATGGCCATTAGCAGGCTTCAAATTCAATAGCTTGTTCAGTATTAGAATTCTGAACACCTCATGCTGGGCCCAGAGGTTAAAGAATGCACAGAACAAAAAATCTGCCACAGTTTTCATACTCCAGAGAATTTTTTGGCTTAGTGGCTTCACAGGGTGTTCAAACACTTGGCCCAATTCCACTAAGTACGTCACTTATCCTAGTAATTCTGAGCCCTACCTCTCATGCTGGCTTGTTGGCCTGCTGGGGAAGCGGGGAGGGTGGCTATTGAACAGGTAGCTGGGAACCACTTGGGGGAGCTTTTCAGTTCATTGAGGATGGGCTCTCTTCAAAACTAGTTTGCATTCACAAGACTGATGTCCAGACTGGCATTCTCTTCCTTCCCTTGTTACTTTGGAAACAGGTGAATCAGCAGTAATTTTCTAGGCTCTGGTGGTACAGACAACTTTGGACATCATTGCTCTCCCTCTTCTTCTGACAGCCCTGGCATATTCTATTCTGCTCCTTCTCCTCATGCCCCACTCCCAACCTTCCCCATCACTTTATCCAGCATACCCTGGGCTTTTGTACAAGATTCTGTGGTGAATGGTGCGGGCTGCATTCTACTACCTGGGTTCCAGGGATTCTTATAGAACACAGATCTCATCATGTACCTTTTGGGTTAAAAATCCATAAAGTCCAAACTTTAAGCACAGTGCAGGAGGGCCCTTGTTCATCACTCTCCACTCACAATCTCACTTTTACAGACCCAGCCATAGTGAACTGCCCCTCTCCCTGCCCCAACAGATGATCTGCATTCCCATGCCTCTAGGTCACCATGAGAGACAGCCTGGAGCTTCTTCTCCAGAACTCAGCTTTGAGTCTGTCTCCTCCGGCAAACATTCCAGAGCCCAATCAGGGCCCCAACTCAGTTCTCTCTGAATCGGTTTCCCCTGGAGCAGCATATTTCAAATGTGCTGCAAATTGGCCTGTTTACTTATCAGTGTTCTATGGACATCCAGAGTAGACCTCTGTAGTCCCTGACCCTGCCTCCCATCCATTAAATACATGCTTGTTATGTGGAGGAGAGTCAAATAAATGACTTTTGATTTTAAACCACCAACTATCTGTGAACGAAAGAAGCAAAAGTATTCCCTTCACTAGCTTTGGGGCTAGTAGGGGTAGTGGTGGTTGTGGTGGTCAGGGAGCCCAGGACACCATTTTAAAAGGAAATCTAAAAAAGAAGTTGTGGCTTCTCCTAGGTCAGGCAGTTACAACGCAGTGTGGCTTTAGGTAGGGAAACAATGGCCAGTGCCTGTGACTGTAACTGGGCACTCCCTTTGTTACACCTTGGCTAGTTAGTTCTAGATAATTTAACATAAACTCAGGATAGTAGCTTTCCCGCTTTGTGGACACAACAGGGAGAGAGACTGGGCTAAAGCCTCCAAGTCCCATAGCAGACAGGAGTCTGGACTCCTCCTAGTAATGAGGGCAAAAGCCAGAAGATAATCATCACTCTAGTACCTGCCTGTCTCCTGGCATCTAATCTGGGCATTCAGTAATTCTTGTGGAGTTAGATAGAACATGCAATGGGAAAAGGACCACTTCCCTAGAGAAAGAGTGGGACCTGGGAATACTGCCTCTCCTTCCTTCCTTCCATCCTTACCCTCTCTCCCAGCTCACCAAGTCTTCTAAAACATGATGATGCTGTCACTCCACAGGCCTTGTGGGAACTCAGTTCTAAAGATAGGGATGGCAAAATGTGTTCATTCAGGAGGGTGAGGTCTGAGCCAACCATGGGATTTGAATGAAGCTGACCAGAAGGACCTCACTGACAAAGATGGGGGAAATCTCTGCCCTTCTGTGCAGAGTTTTAGGTTCATTCAGTTCTTTGGCTAAAAGTCTAGCTTCTCCCAGCTGTCTGGTTTTGAAATGCATATAGCCCTGGAAGGGGTTACACATTAATGTATTAACTTTTCACTGGGCTGACTTTATTAGGCCTGGACCTCCGGGGAACGGGACTTCGGGGAGGGCTGGTTTTGGAAAACAGGACAAGGGTCTGAAGCCTCAAGGGGGCAGTCCTGTGACCACATGGGTGTGGGTATGTGTGCTGGGGAGGGGGTGGGGAGGTTGTATCAGGGAGGAGCCTCAGATTCACCCCACCCACTCAATCTCCTTCCTACTCCTTCCCCTTCTGGTCCTGCAGTCCTTTCGTCTTCTCTACCTGGAACCCCGGCCCTGTCACTTTCAACGGGGAGTGGCGGGGAGGAGTGGAGAGGGGTAGTGGGTCTCTGCTTTGTTAACCGGGTTCAGGTCAAGAAGTGTGTGTGCGGGGGAGGGGAGAGCATGTGGTGGTGGGCACTGTAAGGTCTTCCTTCCCTCCTTAGGTCACCTCTAAAAGCTCAAAAGGGAAGAATGGCACTTTCTCTAAACCCGCTTCCTAGGACAAGTAGTCGGGACCCCAGGCGGGCCTCAGCCCCAGGCTTCCTCAGGGCCGAGATCGAGGGCCCCCGCCGCCCCACCTCACCTTTCTGGTCCTCGGCGTCCGAGGCCCTCCTTCCGCAGGGGCGGCGGCTCCGGGGTTTCCCTCGTCCCGGGCCAGGGGGGCGGGGCCGCGTCCCAGGTCGGTCGCCGGGGTCCGTCCCGCGTCCGACTCTGACGGGAGTTTTCCCAAACTCTTTGTTCGCCGCCGCGATGGTCCCCGGCCCTGGGCCTGTCCTGGCGAGGTTCCCGGTTCCTCTCCCTGTCCCGGTCCCCGTCCCTCCGCCCGCCCCCGTTTCTCTCCCTGTGCCGGTCCCCGGCTCTGTCCCGCTGTCTCTCGGGGTGGCGGTCTCGTTCCGGGCGGGGATGCCGGTCTGGGTCCCGTTCTCTCGGCCGGGCCCGGGACTCGCGAGTCCCCGACGTCTGTTCCATGGCTCGGTTTCGCATCCCCGCCCCGGAACGACCCGAGGGCAACAATCCACAAGTTTCGACGGCAGGTGGCCAAGCCTGGGGGCGGGACGCTCACCTGCGCGCACGCGCACTAATCCCGCTGCGGCCCAGGAGAGCATTCACCTGAGGACCCGCGCCGTCAGGGGGAGCAGGTGAGCGCGGCCCGGGGTCTGGGCGCGCGTGAGCCCAGATTGGGTGCGAGCCTAGAGCGTCGTGCAGCCTTACACACTGAGGACGCGACTACCGCCTACCCACCGTACCTCGTCAGCCCTGAGGTATCTGCACCATGACCCCTCAAGATGGCGGCCAGGGGGACTGTGCTCAACTTAGCACCTTGGGTTTGCTTTCCCAGAGTGTTCCCATCTGCTTTCTCCCTCAGCCACTCAGCCAGCCACCCAGCGGTTGTCCTCTTCCTCCCTCTTCCGCTGTCCTTACAACTGTGCTGTAGGGGACTTGAGGCCAGTTCAACCATTTATGAGTCCAGGACTTATAAAGTTTTTTTTTTTTCAATGATGACCCACACAGAATTGACAACTTTTTTGTCAAATCAGGGTATTTTAAAACATAAAATTGCTGTCTGTTAATGAATTATTGTTCAACAAATATGTGTGAGCATCTGGCTTAGTGGGCTTGAGAGATCCAGCGGTGAACTCTCCTCGTACGGCACTTCCACTTCACTGTGTAAGGAGAACAGGCAATCAGAAGAGAAGACAAACTTGGACGGAGCAGGTTTCTTTATATAGATCTGGGAAGGGGACACTTGAGTTCTGGAAGAGAAGGAGGCAGCCTTGGGAACAGCTGAGAGAACGTTCCAGAAAGAGAAAAAGCCTGCGTTATGCAGAGGGCTGAACAAGAAGGTCACTGTGAGTGTAGTGTAGGGATGAGATGAGGCTGAGAAATGGGGCAGGAGCTGGTATAGGGCCTTCATGGTCAAGACTCATTTTCAAAGAGCAGCGGGGAAACTTTGACATGTTTTGAGCCAGGAGAGTGACTTCTGATTTGCTCTGACTTACGTGTTTAAAAAAAAAAAATAGATTGCTTGGGCTTCTGTGAGGAAGATGGACTCCGTGGGCCCAAGAACAGTGTCAAGAGATGAGTTAGGAAGCTACTGAAGCATTCCAGGTAAGGAGTGATGGTGGCTGAGCTGATGGTGACAAGTGGACAGATATAGGTTGCAGTTTGGAGGAAGAACTTAAAAGATGAGTGGGTGGAGGAATCATTTACTGAGATGGGAAGACTGGAGAGAACCAGGTTTGGAGAAAATTGGAAGGTTCCATTTTGGACATGTTGAAACCACAGGACTCCACTCAGGACTTAATGAAGCTCAGATTCTTTATGTCTCAAGTCAGAGGGAATTCAGTGAGTGAGAGGCAGAGTGATAGGTAAGAATTAGGTTTGTTAATATAGAATGCTTGTGAAGGATACAGGTGAGCAGGCAAGAGGGTGCTGCTTCAGGAAATAAGTGGACTACATTTTTATAATCAAAGGAAAAGTAGGGAAGAAGAGAAGACTACCTTCTTCCTCTTCCTTTGTAAAGATGTTGCAGGAAAATAGGACACTAAAGTATGATCAGGTCCAAGATGAGTTCCTCGGATGGGCCACCAGATAGTGGTCCTTGGCTTTGCACAGGAAAGAATTCAATTCAACAGCAAGCCATAGTAAAATGAAAGCAGGTAATTGAGAGAGACACACATTCCACAGGCAGAATGCACTTCATCTCAGAAGGAGAGAGCAGCACCCCATGGGGTGGTTAGTTTTTATGGGCAGGGTAATTTCATAGGCTTAGGAGCAGGAGGATTGTTCAAACTCTTTGGGGGGAAGAGCTGGGGATTTCCAGGAATTGGGCTACTGCCCACTTTTTTGCCTTTTATGAACTGTCATGGTGCATGTGCGTGTGTCACTTAACGTATGTTAAAAGAGACGGGAATACCAGACCACCTGACCCACCTCTTGAGAAACCTATATCCAGGTCAGAAAGCAACAGTTAGATCTGGACATGGAACAACAGACTGGTTCCAAATAGGAAAAGGAGTACGTCAAGGCTGTATATTGTCACCCTGCTTATTTAACTTACATGCAGAGTACATCATGAGAAACGCTGGGCTGGAAGAAGCACAAGCTGGAATCAAGATTGCCGGGAAACATATCAATAACCTCAGATATGCAGATGACACCACCCTTGTGGCCGAAAGTGAAGAGGAACTAAGAAGCCTCTTGATGAAAGTGAAAGAGGAGAGTGAAAAAGTTGGCTTAAAGCTTAACATTCAGAAAACTAAGATCATGGCATCTGGTCCCATCACTTTATGGGAAATAGATGGGGAAACAGTGGAAGCAGTGTCAGACTATTTTTTTGGGCTCCAAAATCACTGCAGATGGTGATTGCAGCCATGAAATTATTATTTATTTATTTTTTCTCCTTTATTTATTTATTTATTTTTTTCCAGTGGGTTTTGTCATACATTGACATGAATCAGCCATAGATCCACACGTATTCCCCATCCCGATCCCCCCTCCCACCTTCCTCCCCACCCGACTCCTCTGGGTCTTCCCAGTGCACCAGGCCCGAGCACCCGTCTCATGCATCCCACCTGGTGCAGCCATGAAATTAAAAGACGCTTACTCCTTGGAAGGAAAGTTATGACCAACCTAGATAGCGTATTAAAAAGCAGAGACATTACTTTGCCAACAAAGTTCTGTCTAGTCAAGGCTATGGTTTTTCCAGTGGTCATGTATGGTTGTGAGAGTTGGACTGTGAAGAAAAGCTGAGTGCCGAAAAATTGATGCTTTTGAACTGAGGTGTTGGAGAAGACTCTTGAGAGTCCCTTGGACTGCAAGGAGATCCAACCAGTCCATCCTGAAGGAGATCAGTCCTGGGTGTTCATTGGAAGGACTGATGCTGAGGCTGAAACTCCAATACTTTGGCCACCTCATGAGAAGAGTTGACTCATTGGAAAAGACCCTGATGCTGGGAGGGATTGGGGGCAGGAGGAGAAGGGGACGACAGAGGATGAGATGGCTGGATGGCATCACCGACTCGATGGACATGAGTTTGAGTAAACTCCAGGAGTTGGTGATGGACAGGGAGGCCTGGCATGCTGCGATTCATGGGGTCGCAAAGAGTCGGACACGACTGAGCGACTGAACTGAACTGAATGTAGTACAAGAAGCATATAAAGAGATTCAAGGTCTATAGGAAAGAGAATCTTCTGCCATCTTGGGCCCGGTAGGTTCTAACTAGTTTTTGTCATATCCTCAACAGCTATGTCATTCATTCTTTTAAAGGTTTTGGCTTGCCTCCTTCCCTCCTGTCTCAGTGTTAAATTTGAGATGGTATGCTTCACCCGCGTGCCCAGGTACAATGAAATATATGAATGAGTCTGGAGTTGGGTGGTGGGGGAAGTAAAAGGACTCCTCTAAGGAGAGAGGGAGTTAGAATAGAGAAGGGCTTGGGCAGAGCTGAAGGAAAAACTAACATTTAGACTTAAAAAGCAAGAAGATTTAAGAAGTGAGGAGTGAGGTAGAAAATCCAGGAGGGTAGGGGCACCAGGCCTATCTGCACAGACATCATCCCCCACCCCACAGATGGGCTCCTGTGAGCTCCACCAGCCTTGCTTCCCAGAGTAGAGAAGATGGGCCAAATTCTAGGACTATCTACAAATATTTATTTGAACAAACCCTGTTCTGAGTCTGGGACTGCTATGGCTATAGAGGAGTTTTGTGAACAAGCAGACACAGGATGGTTTGTGAAGTGTCATGGTCCTTTCTCTTTCAAACCTTCCCTCTGGAAGCTTCTTTTGGAGTAAACAGACTTCCATGCCAGCTTACCCTTTTGTTTCATTTGTTTTTGTTTTATTTCATATCTTTACCTTAATAAGCTAATTGTTATTTTGCCTCATTTGTTCTACAATTTTATATATAGCTATAAAATCTGTTTGATGAAACATATAAGTTCCAGACACATGAATGTCCCCACTAAATACTTGCTTATACTCAACTTGAGTTTACTGGTCATTTCCTTTTTTTTTGTTTTTCACTTATTTTTATTAGTTGGAGGCTAATTACTTTACAATATTGTAGTGGTTTTTGCCATACATTGACATCAATCAGCCATGGATTTACATGTGTTCCCCATCCCGATCCCCCCTCCCACCTCCCTCTCCATCCCATCCCTCTGGGTCTTCCCAGTGCACCAGCCCTGAGCACTTGTCTCATGCATCCAACCTGGGCTGGTGATCTGTTTCACCCTTGATAGTATACTTGTTTCAATGCTGTTCTCTCGAAACATCCCACCCTCGCCTTCTCCCACAGAGTCCCAAAGTCTGTTCTGTACATCTGTGTCTCTTTTCCTGTTTTGCATATAGGGTTATCGTTACCATCTTTTTAAATTCCATATATATGCGTTAGTATACTGTATTGGTGGTCATTTCCTTATGATTAACTTCTAGTTTAACATTTTGGCAGGAATATTAAAATAGGTGATGCTGTATCATTCTTGCTATGTTCTATCAGGAGGCACAAGATGTCAGTTTGTCCCACGATTGGTGATGTTAAATTTGATTACTCGGATAAGGTAGTATCCATCAGATTTTTCATTTTAAAGGAATACAAATTCCTTTAAATACAATTCCATTTGTATTTAATAGCTTTGAGACTTTACGTTCCTTCTTAACCTTTCTTGCTTGAATGAACTATTACAATGATGGTTGCAAAGTTGTGTTTTTTAATTTTATCAATGCTTTTATATTTGTTGATTTATTGGCATTTTCTAATAATGCAGAACTTTCCCTTCCACCTACTGTGATCAACCCGCAGAAGTAGTTTCTGTACCCCACCCCAAATTTAGTTCTCATGTCAAGACTGATGATCCCAAAAGTGCACCAGTTGGGTATATTTGTTGCTTACATAATGAGGCTTTCTGGTGAGAGCAGAACAGATTCCCAAGTAGACTTGAGAACGACTTGAGAAAACAGGAAGGGGTGACTGGCCTGGAGTTTTATTGTGATTAGGGAATACATCTGGGGTGAAGATTCTTGTGTATTCACATCAAGAACCTGCCTGATGTGAACTTCTGCCAGTGTCAAGGGCTTACCTAAGCTTTCTTATCAGCTTTCTCAGATGTGGGGCAGAAGGGGCAGGGGACTGGTGGGACTTGAAAAATGTCAGTAGTCAGAGTCAAAAATGGTGTCAGACTATTATATTAACTTGATAGACTTATTTTTTCCCTGACAATGTGTCATAATGTATTAATTTTTTGATACTTAACATTGCCCAAATTTGGCTAGTGGGAATCCTTTTAAGTGTGCTTTTGACATCAGGAGAAATATGCTGATATGCTCATCAGTGTTTGTGGTTTCATCTTGTGCTTCTTTGCCTGATTTGCCTCTTTCCTGAAGCACTCACTTCTCTTTCTTTCTCTCTCTCTCTTTTTTTTTTTTTTTTTTGAGCTCACTTCTCTTGATGTTCCCTCATTTGGAGAATGCTCACTCCTGAGCCCCGCATCCCTGTAGGAATGTTCTGTTAACGTCCACAGAATATCCTCTGTTCCTTAGAGGCTTGTCAGAGTTAGATTATAAGATGGGCTGGATGGGCCAGTGACCCAACGTAACAGTATCTTAAACATGATAGAAAGTTATTTTTCTCTTGGAAAAATCTGAGCCTATTTGGTGGCGCTGCTCTGTGAAGTTCTTGGAAGTCTAGGCTCCTTCTATGTTGTTCTTTTACCCTTCCAGATGCTGCCCTCTTCTACAAGCTCCAAAATGTCAACCAGGGACACTTTAGCCCACAGGAAGGAAAGAGAATTAGGGATTAGTAAGGGCTCTTCTCATTTCTTTAAGAGGGAGACCCACAAGTTGGAGACATCACTTTCTGTTCACATCTTGTTGGCCAAAAGATAATCACATGACTATAGGTAACTGCAAAGAAAGCTGGCAAGTGTAGCTATGTACCCAACTAAAAATTGGGGCATAAAACTGTGAGAGTGAGGGAAGAATGGAAAACAGGAATTTCATCTGTTGGTCTCAGAATTTGAAACAATTCTTTTGTTTATGTTGTCTATTCCTCTCTCTACTCTGTCAGCTGCCTGGGACAATGCCTTTGCCATTATGCATGGCACACAGCTGGTGCTCAATAAGTAATTGTTAAATATTTATTTACTTATTTATTTGGCTGCACCGGGTGGCACACAAAATCTTTAGTTTCAGCATGTGGGATCTAATTTCCTGACCAAGGACAAAACCCGGGCCTCCTGCATTGGAAACTCGGAGTTTTAGCCACTGGACCGCAAGGGAAGTCCCAGTAATTGTTGAGTAAATAATATTAGTTCTTATGTGAATTTGTCTACTCAGGAAGATGACAAGGACCTTATATTTTCCATGGCATCTGGAATAAGGTATAAGGCGGCATAAAGTGCATTAAAACAATTCTAATGTATATAATTTTTCTTAAATCCATCAACAACACAGGTAAGGAAGAAATAAGTAAATAAGTAAGGTATTTGAGAGTTAAAAATATGATGCTCATTATTTAATTTAAAATTTATGTCCTTTTATTTTAGTTTTTGTAGAAGACTTGGAACCAGTGCCCTGACCTCACTTTTGTCTTAAAAATGTAACATACTTTGGTCACTCCACTATTATTTCAGGAATGCTTGGTTAGACATTATGCATACGGTAGAAGGTTTAAAGGCAGGGGCCCTTTTCTGAGGAAACCCTCTGAGTTTTCACCTAAAGCAAAGAGCACAGTAGCAGGTGGCTGAAGAGAAGGGAGAAGGAAAATACTTGCCATTGGGGTATAGAGATGATATTCCAAAAGAGGTAAAATCACAAGTCTTATTCAGATATAAAATGACCATATGCTAAAGATTTTATTTAACTCAATAATCACTGAGGGAATCAGCCAATGTTACAGTAGGTTCAGGAGAAAATCTGAAGAACAGACTCATTATAGATCATGAATAAGGAAATCTATGTACAAAGGAGGAAAAAATGATTTCTTCCAGAGAGGGAGAGGAAAATCAATTGAACCTCCATCAGACAGGATAGAATTTGTATGTCTACAGACAAGAATTTTCTTTTCATCAGTTACCCGCAATACACAGAGTTCTAAAAAATAGCTTAGTTTTCTAGTGAAGCACAGATGTAAATACATTGCCTTTGCTTGAACTGGAAAAGTAGAATGCTGAAGGGTCTTAGAGATCTGGGGGTTTGGGAAAATGTAGAATATGGAGACATAGTAAAACACCAGTGGTTCTAAGGCTTGAGATGGATCCTGGGTATTAGTAATTTTCAGCTGTTCCATGGGGCAACCCATTGGTAAGCCAATCTGTTAATACAAATTAGCATTCAATTATCCATCCAAAAAAAGTTTAACATAAGAATAATCCAAATAGTTACCTAATTTTTTTCTTAAAAAATAAACGTTTGTGTTGGTTTTCAGTAAATTCTATGGTGTTTGGTGGCAGAGAGTTTGCTTGCCCAGTTCTAACTCAGGGAGGTTTCATTCGGCTCCCCATCAGGGAGATGGCCTTTATGTGTGTGGATCAGGGGACATCTGTGCATATTATCCGCGTGATCTTATGGGTCCCTCTCCCCCTTGGAAAAGATCCTGTGCTTGTCAGAACCCAGGCTCAAGCTCAGGTGGCAGAGGGGACTTGGGAACTGGTTAAGCCTGCCGTGAGGGCAGATCTGGCCAGCAGGGGACAGCAGAGGCCCAGGCTAGGGCTGCCCACATTTACTATACACCCTCTCGTGGGCCCTGGTGGCTCAGAGGGTACAGCGTCCGTCTACAATGTGGGAGACCTGGATTTGATCCCTGGGTCGGGAAGATTCCCTGGAGAAGGAAATGGCAACTCACTCCAGTACTCTTGCCTAGAAAATCCCATGGACGGAGGAGCCTGGTGCAGGCTGCTGTCCATGGGGTCACAAAGAGTGGGACGTGACTGAGCAACGAACACTGTTGGAAGGAATTATATGGTAAATGAGAAGTAAGTGCCAATCAGTAAGTGCCAAGTGACCAAGAGCATGGTCGCCCAATGAAAGACAAATACTCAAAAGAGTGTCAGGTGCTCAATAAATGTCAGATATTGGTAGCTATGAATATTTTTTATTACAGAAAGCTAAGTGAATTCAAGATTGGAAAGTGTCCATTGTATTTGGACAGTGTTAGTGAGTTTGGCTGGGCTTCCCTGGTGGCTCAGTGGTAAAGAATATGTCTGCTATCCCTGGGTTGGGAAGAACCCGTGAGGAAGAAAATGGTAACCCACTCTAGTATTCTTGCCTGGAGAATCCCTTGGACAGAAGAGCCTGGCAGACTACAGTCCATGGAGTCACAGCGAGTTGTACATGACTTAGTGACTAAACAACAACAGTGAGTTTGGCTAGATCATGAGAGGGTTGCTAAGGAGGAACCAGATTGCATTCTGAGGTGAGAAGAGTAGGAGACAGCACCACAGCCAGAAGAAAGGGAAGCTATTTTCTAGAAGGGAGAGACTTAATCATACGTATGGATTGAAGAGAAAGGGGATCAATAGAGGCATGAAAAACAGAAATGATGTCTCTTATATAGAAATTCAGAACCTGTTCTCCTAGAAGCACCTCCCCTTTTCCCCCTTCACCAGAGAAATTCCTTCTCTTGTCAAAAATACTCATCTTAAAAAAAATTTTTTTTTTTTTTTTTTTTTTTAGTTTTAAAAGTATGCATTTATTTGTCGGTGCTGGGTCTTAGCTGCGGCACATGCAATCTTCAGTCTTCATTGGCTTGCACGATCTTTAGTTGCAACACGTAGGATCTAGTTCCCTGACCAGGGATTGAACCTGGGGCTTCTGCATTGGGAGCATGGAGTCTTAGCTAGTGGACCACCAGGGCAGTCCCTTAAGTGTGTTTTTTTGCTTTTTGTTTGTTTTCAGTGACACAGAATAAAAGTTATCAGTGCACTTGGACCATCAGGGAAGTCCTGAGAATCAATAGTTTTGGGCAGACCTGTTAAACAATGTGCCATGTGATATTGAAGACATACAATTATTTTTTTTTTTACTTCCAAATGTTAAGTCATTTTTCTATACCTCATCCACAAATACCCATGTCTCTAGAGGAAAGAAGAGTTGTCAAGGGCAAGCCTGGTCATTTTGAACCTGGGGGGACTCCTCTTGATGTAAGTTGTCCACTTGCATAATTAAAATTTATCTCTCCCATAATATCCACCATTTCCTAAGGTTGCAAAGGCTGTAATTCCAGGCAGGTTAGAGTTTGAGCCCTGAATGTGGGCCCACCCAGATAATTGAGACTAGTTTCCTTATTTTAAGATCCTTAATTAAATCTGCAAAGTCACTTTTGCCATGTATTGCTGACGTATTCACAGGATCCAGGGAGTAGGATGTAGACATTTTTGGGGAGGGACATTATTCTGTTTACCACACTGTGGGTCATAACTCAGCAATGACTGGGCTGAATGGCTCATGGGGCCTCCCTGAGGTTGTGGCTTAGTCTATAGTTAGCCAGGTTTTAATCCATCTGTCCCAAAGGTTGATTACTCACAGGGTGGCAAGTTGATGGTGCTGTTGTCAGAAGGCATCAGTTCATCCCTAAGTGAGGCTCTCCACCAAACTGCTTGGGTGTCACCATGACATGGCAGCTGACTTTTCCCAGAGCTAGAGATCCAAGAGACAAAGGTGGAAGCTGCAGTGTCTTTTTTGACCTTTCCCTTGGAAGTCATACAGTATTCTATTGGTCACACAAGTCAGCGCTTATTGAATGTAGAAGGACCACACCAAGGCTTGGCTACCAGCAGGCAAGCATCACTGGGGCCATCTTGGAGACTGGCTATCCTAATGGTTTTCATCACTCATCTTTTGGTGTATAGTTTCTGTAAGAATTTTCCCAGATTGTGCAGACTTTTTTCACAGCAGTCTCTGGTTTTTAGGAAAAGTCTATAGAGGCATGTGCATAATTGTAAAAGTAATGTTACATAAAAATAACCTGGCTCCTGACTAAAAATTGCTCTTACTTTTGCATATTTTATTAAGGCTTTGCTTGCAGAAATATTTTTTACATGTTTAAGTATTGTTGGCATCCTAACATACATGAAATTTTGCAGTATGGTGACAAGGTTAAGTATATGGTCTCTGGAGCTGGGTGTCCTGGGTTCAAAGCCTGATTCCACCATTATTGACTCATGTGACCTTGAGAAAATAATTTAACATTTTTATACCTTCATTTTCTTATGCACAAAATGAGGATAGTGATACCTCATGGGGATGTCTTGAGGACTGAATGAATTAGCATATCTAAAGCATTTATAACCCTGATACATGGAAAGGACTGAACGAGAATTTGCTATTGTTATTATTGCCCTTAGTGTTGTGCCATAAACGCTATGATGAGTTAAGCTGTCTTTCCCCTCAGAAAGAAAAACAGGGGAATGCCCTGGTGGTCCAGTGGTTGGGACTTCGTGCTTTCACTGCCAAGGGCATGAGTTCAATTCCTAGTTGGGAGCTAATGTCCTGCAAGCTATGCGTAGTATGGCCTATATATATATATATATATTTGTGTGTGTGTGTGTATGTCTTAACCCCTAGTACCTCAGACTGTGACCTTATTTGGAGACACTTTACAAAAATAATCAATTTAAAATGCAATCATTAGGGTGTGACCTGATCCAAGAAGACTGTTGTCCTTATATAAAAGGGGGGAATTTGGACACAGAGATAGATGTGTATAAAGGGACAACAATGTGAAGAGACAGGGAGAAGATGACCAGTGAGAGAGGCCCAGAACAGACCCTTCTATGTATTTTGGTTGTTGAAGCCACTCCGTCTATGGTACAGTTGGCCCTTGGTATCAGCAGAGTTCTGCATCCTCAGATTTAACCAACCACAAATCAAAAATATTGGGAAAAAAATTCCAGGAAGTTCCAAAACACAAAACTTGAATTTGCCACATGCTGGCACTCTTTACCTGGCATTTGCATGGGTATTTACAGCTATTTACATTGTATTAGGTATTATCAGTAATTAGAGATGATTTACAGTTTACAGGAGGATGCCTATGGGTTATATGCAAATACTACACCATTCTATGTAAGAGACTTGGGCATCTTTGGATTTTGGTGTCCGTGGGGGTTCTGGTACCAGGACCCCTTGGGTACTGAGGGGCAACTATACTTTCAGTTTGTATCATCATAGTTCACTTGGTTGTTCCCCAGTTGTGGGAATTTAGGATGTCTTCAATGCTTCAGTATTAGAGCTGAGGCAGAAATAAATGACTTCTTTGGGATAAATTCTCTGAAGAGGAATTCCTGGGGTTCAAGAATATGGATCTTTTGTGTCCTTTGTGTCTTGCCATTTTCTTTTCTCAAAGAGACATTCTTGTAACATAGCCGTGGCAGGCCAAAGTCCTGTGCAGTTGTTTTTCTCTGTTCCAGGCTTCTCCCTTCATGCTCTTTGTCATGCCCTCTGAGCATCACTGGACATAGTTTCCATTTTAGCATGCAGTGAAGAAGTCCACCAGGCACTAGCAAAACCTAGCCATTCACTAAACCATAGGATGTCAGTAATGTGTACACTAATCAAAAACAGGTTCCTCCAACCTTTTCATCTCATTAAACATTCAGTATGTTGCCTCCAAAAGTGACTCAGAAAGAAACCACTGCCTTGCCAGGAAATGGCACCTGCATCAGCTGACCCATGTTTGAGGCTTTCTGTGCGCTGACGTCCTGTCATCAGCCCCATCTTGGTCAGTAGTACCGGGTGCAGGTGATTCATAATGTCTCAGGGTTGCTGGCTGAGTGCAAAGGGCAGCCTTGGGCCAGGGAGGGTGGAACTCTGAGGAAGTTCCACAGAGGAAGCACACTGATGACTACCTTCAGACCACTCTACACAGCATCCTTTCTTCTTTGGGGCCCACGTTCCCTCCAGCAGGTGGCAGTCTCTTCTGCCACATCACCTGCACCCCATAATCTTCCCAAAGTAAGCTTTTGCACAGAGGGATGAATGACCTCTGCCTGATAATATCACCTCTCCTCCACATGGAAAGGGCTTCCCTCATAGCTCAGTTAGTAAAGAATCCACCTGCAATGCAGGAGACCCCAGTTTGATTCCTGGGTCAGGAAGATCCCCTGGAGAAGGGATAGGCTACCCACTCCAGTATTCTTGAGCTTCCCTGGTGGCTCAGCTGGTAAAGAATCTGTCTGCCTGCAATGTGGGAGACCTGGATTCGATTCCTCGGTTGGGACAATCCCCTGGAGAAGGGAAAGGCTACCCACTCCAGTATTCTGGCCTAGAGAATTCCATGGACAGTCCATGGGGTTGCAAAGAGTGGGACACAACTGAATGACTTTCACTCACTTCACTTCTGCATGGAATCTTCATAGGAGCTGTTGTTTTTACATTATGACCGTGTCTGGCATGGAGTTAAGTGCTCAACAAACATTTGCTGAATAGACAAAGAAACATCTTCATCTTTAAAATCAATCATTATTATTGATATCATTATCATTGTTCATTAATAATATCACTATTATTTTAGATATTGGTGGATTGTTATTATTAGTATTGTTAAATCCGGTTCTCTGAAAAGATAAATCAAATTGATATAACAGAAAGTACCAGGCCCAGATGGATTCAATGTTGAATTCTACCAAACATTTGTTGAAGAAAATTGTATTGAGTCTCTCTAGTTGTTTTCAGAGGATGGAAGCAGAGGGAGTACTTCCTCACACATTCTATGAGGCCAACATTACTCTAATACCAAACTCTGATAAAAAGATTACAGGAAAACTACAGACAAATCTCTTTCATAGGC
The DNA here is from genome assembly GCF_019320065.1 of Cervus canadensis. Classification (NCBI taxonomy): domain Eukaryota; kingdom Metazoa; phylum Chordata; class Mammalia; order Artiodactyla; family Cervidae; genus Cervus; species Cervus canadensis. Next base: position 33,152,045 of record NC_057403.1, on the reverse strand, counting down.
ACAGATGTCAGAATCCTCAACAAAATATTAGCAAATCAAAAGAATTATGTGCCATGATCAAGAGGGAATTTTCTCAGGTAGGCAAGGCTGGTTCAACACTTGGAAAATCAGATAATATAATCCATCACATCAGTGTAATTCATCAGACAAGTCCCTGGTGGCTCAGATGTTAAAGAATCTGCCTGTAATGTAGGAGACACAGGTTTGATCCCTGGGTCAGGAAGGTCTGCTGGAGAAGGGAATGGCAACCCACTCTAGTATTCATGCCTGGAGAATTCCATGGACAGAGGAGCTTGGTGGGTTACAGTCCACGGGATCTCAAAGAGTCAGATATGACTGAGCAACTAACAGTTTCACTTCATCACATCAGTAGGCTAAAGAAGAAAAACCACATGATCATATCCTTAGATGCAGAAAAAGGATTTGAGAAACTCCAACACCCATTTGTGATTAAAAACTCTCAGTAAACTAGGAATAAAGGGGAATTTCCTGAATTTAGAGCATATCTATAAAAAATTATAGCTCATATCATACTTAATGGTGAGAAGCTAGAAGCATTCCCACTCAGAAGCCCCCTGTCACCACTACATTTCTGTAATCCTGCAGATTAGAACCAAGGCAAGTATTTTACCCCTGACTACTGCTTTTCAATATCATACTGAAAATTCTAGCTAATGCAGTAAGACAAGGAAAATAAATAAAGGGTATACATATTAGGAAAGAAGAAATTAAACTACCTTTGTTCACAAGATGACATGATTATTTATGTAGAAAATATGAAACAAAAAAACTTCTGCAATTAATAAGCAATTAAGGCAGCAGTTATGGTAAGGTTACAGGATACAAGGTTAATTTACAAAAATCAACTGTTTCCTATATGCAAATAGTGAATAAGTAGAATTTAAAATTTAAGCATAATACAGTTTACATTAGTACTGCAAAAAAAATGAAAAGATACAAATCTAACAAAGTATGTACAAGATTTATATGAAGAAAATACAAAATTCTGATGAAAAATATCAAAAAAGAACTAAATAAATGGAGGGATATTCCATATTCATGGGAAGGAAGAGTCATTACTGTCAAATTGTCAGTTCCTCCCAAATTGATGTAGTAGATTCAGTGCAATCCCAGGAGGTCATTTTGTAGATATCGACAAACCTAAAGTTTACCTGGAGGGGAAAGACCGAGAATAGCCAGTGCAATATTGAAAGAGAACAAACTTAAGGAATGACACTACCTGACTTCATGACTTAGTATAAATCAACAGCAGTTAGACAGTGTGATACTGGTGACAGAATAGACAAATAGATCAATGGGACAGAATAGAGAGCTCAAAAATAACCCACATAAATATAGGCAACTGATCTTTGACAAAGAAGCAAAAGCAGTACCATGGGACAAAGATAGTCTTTTCAGCAAAAGGTGCTGAAACAACTGGACAACAAAACAACACACACAGACAAAAATGAACCTAGACACAGAACTTACACTCTTCACAAAAATTAACTCAAAACAGACCACAGACCTAAATGCAAAATTCAAAACTTTATAGTTTTATACTCCTAGTAGATAGCAGGAGAAAATCTAGATGTCTTTGGGTGTGGTGATGACTTTTTATCATCAGAGGCATGATCCATGAAGGAAATAATTGATAGTTGGACTTCGTTAGAATTAAAAATCTTTGCGAAATATGAAGAGAATGAAAAAAATCACAGACTGGGATAAAGTATTTGCAAAAAATGCATATGATAAAGTATTGTTATCCAAAACATATGAAGAACTCTTAAAACTCAACAATAAGAAAATGAACAACCAGATTAAAAAATGGGCCAAAGAGCTTAACAGGTTATCTCATGAAAGAAGATATACAAATGGCAAATAAGCGCATGAAAAGATGTCCATATCATATGTCATCAGGAAAATGGAAATTCAAAGTGAAGTAGACCCATGCCATCCCTGCTATAATGACCAAAATCCAGAACATTGAGCACCAACTACTGATGAGGATGAGGAATAACAGAAACCTCATTCATTGCTGGAGAGAATGCAAATGGTAAGCCATTAGAAAGATTTTCTTGGCAGTTTCTTACAAAACTAAACTTACTTTTTCATATGATCCAGCAATCACTCACCTTCTTCAGTATTTGCTCGAAGGGGCTGAAAACTTAGGCCCCACCAAAGCCTGAGGGCATCCCTGGTGACTTGGTGGTGAAGAATCTGCCTGCCAATGCAGGAGCCACAAGAGATGGGTTCGACCCCGGCTTGGAAAGATCCCCTGGAGAAGGAAACGGCAACCCACTCCAGTATTCTTGCCTAGGAAATTCATGGACAGAGGAGCCTGGTGGGCTACAGTCCATGGGGTTGTAAAGAGTCAGACATGACTTAGTGGCCAGACAACAACAACAAAGCAAAACCTGCACAGAGATCTTAAATACAATTGTTTATAGCAATTTTGGGCTTCTCTGATGGCTCAGATGGTAAAGAATCCGCCTGCAATGCAGGGGACCTGGGTTCGATCCCTGGGTTGGGAAGATTCCCTGGAGAACAGAATGACTACCCACTCCAGTATTCTGGCCTGGAGAATTTCATGGACTGTATAATCCATGGGGTCCTCAAAGAGCTGGATGTGACTGAGCGCCTTTTACTTTCATGTAGCAATTTTGTCAGTAATTCTGAAACCTGGAAGCAACCAAGATGTTCTTCACTAGGTGAATGGATAAATAAATCAGGGGATATATCTAGACAATGGCATTGTATTCAGCACTAAAAGGAAATGAGCCATCAAGCCATGAAAAGACAGACAGGAAACATAAATGCCTATTTCTAAGTGAAAGAAGCTAATCTGAAAAGGCTGCTTTCTGTATGATTCCAACTATATGGCATTCTGGAAAAGGCAAACCTATGGAGGCAGTGAAAAGATCAGTGGTTGCCAGGGGTTAGGTGGAGAGGGATGAATAGGTGAAGCACAAAGAATTTTCTGGTCAGTGGAACTTCTTTTTATAATACTATAATGGTGGATGCATGTCATTATATGTTTGTCCAAGCCCATAGAATGTACAACAAAAGTGAACCATAGTGTAAACTATGGACTTTGGATGATGATGATGTGTCCATGTAGGTTCATTCTTGGTAAAAGAAAAAACTGTGTCACTGGTGAGTGATGTTAATAATGAAGGAAGCTATGCATATGTAGGGGCAGAGGATATATGAAAAATCTCCATACCTTATGGTCAATTTTGCTGTGAATCTAGAACATCTCTAAAAAATTTTAATCTATTAAAAATATATCCAGGCACTTACCTGGCAGTCCAGTGGTTAAGACTTTGTGCTTCCATTGCCAGGGGTGGAGGTTTCGATACCTGGTCAGGGAACTAAAATCCTTCATGGTATACAGTGCGGCCAAAAGGTTAAAAAAGTTATATTAAAATATGAGGAGTGATTTTTGTGTGATAAAAATAGTTGGATTTCTTGTTCATCAGGTCCTTTTTCTCTACAAATTTCCTTTATAATATATATATTAAATCTTTTTTTCTCGATAACATCAAGTTTAGAACTTTGCTTTTATATCTCCTTTGATATTTAGATTGAATTGCCATGAAATGATGTATTTTGGGTGATACATGCATTCATTCTGATTGAGCACATCCTATGAGCTCAGTGTTGGAGATGTAGAGGTAAATATGGTTCCTACTTTCATGAGTTTACAATTCAGTAGAGGAGGCAATGGAAAACAAAGAAACAATCACACCATAAATGTAACATCACACTTGCAGTTAGTGCCAAGAAGTAAACTATAGTGGGAGCAGACATAGAGCATATTAGGAAAGATTTCCCCAAGGAAGTGATGTTTGCAGTATCATCTTTGGGGTAAGAGTGAGCCTTAGCTAGATGAAGAAGGACCGGGGAGTTCAAGGTGGATGAAAATGCATGTGCAAAAGCCCTAAGATAGCAAGGAGATGGGGATAATCCCAGAATGATGGGAAGATAAGTGGGTCTAGGAAAAAGAAGCCCTACCATGGGCAGTTAGAGAACTCAGGTCTTCTGAGAGAGTGCTAGGGACTTTTTATCTTGAGAGCAGTGGGAAGTCAGTCAAAGATTTTAAGCTAGGGTGAAGGAGATAAGTGTGACATGATCAGAAAATACCTTTGAACAATATGAGTGGTTACAACATGGAGAACAGTTAGAATGAGAGTAGATTTCCAAAGAGATGATTACAAATAGTTCACTCAAGAAGTGATGGTAGCTGGGATTAGGAGGAGGTAGTGGAAATAAAGAGAAGGAAATGGATTCCAGAGATCTATGACAAGTAAATTTGCTAGAACTGGGTGATTGTACTTGAGAGTGAGGGGAGTTGGACTTCGGAATGGCAGAGCGAGGAACATGACAGATCCTCTCCCCCCAAAGCAATAACAAACCTGAAAAAAAAATGATCAAAAACAACCACTTAGGGATTCTGGAAATTGAGCAAAGGGGTACAACAAATTGAGAAGTGTTTATTCAGGAAAAACTACTCAGCATCAGGTATGAGCAGTGAGAGTTTATAACTTCTTGTCTGGGACAGCTCCCACCCTGGGACCCAGTTCTTCTGGCTGGTAGTTCCACCAGAGTTGTTGTTGTTCAGTCACCCAGTCCTGTCTGACTCTTCGAGACCCCCATGGACTACAGCTGGACTAAGCTATAAAATAGCACCCTCATTGCCAGAGGGGACCAATTGGATTTGGAGCAGGACACAGAGGAAACCCAATGCCCAAGGGTTTGTTAAAAAAACAGCAACGATCTTCTCTTTCTCTGTTAGTCCCTCGGTTGTGTCTGATCCTTTGTGACTCTATAGCCCTTCAGGATTCTCATGGGCTATCCCAGGCAAGAATGTTGGAGTGGGTTGCCATGCCCTCCTCCAGGGGATCTTCCCAAGCCAGGGATCGAAACTGGGTCTCCTGCATTGCAAGTAGATTCTTTACTCTCTGAGCCACCAGGGAAAGATCTTGGTGGCAAACAAATAAGGAAGGCAAATACCATAGCTATCCTGAGGGTTTGGGCAAGCAACAGGGCAGTAGATTGGCCAGAAAGTTGATAGTGAAATCAAGAACTGAGACAGGCATAGTGGGTCTTGATGAGCTCCCACAGACGTCTGGTGATCCAGAAGGCCATGTACGTGAACAGCTATTCAGTTGTTTCTAGATTAATACGGAGTGTTAAGTTATCCTGATCAAGGGACAACTCCTAGGAAGCCAGACTTTTAAAGTAATGGGAAAAAACCAAACCATCCATAGATATCTGGGGCTGCATTTTGTAGGGTAAACAGACTCTACAGAATTAGTCCAGTCAAGTCACTATAAACAACCAAAAGAACAGCAATAGCAACAACCTGTGAGGTAAAAAATCAGAGTTTAGAGTTGCTACGACATATCATATGAAGTGTCCAGCAGCTGCTGCCATCTGGCCTGACTACTAGGGACATGTGAACTCTGTTATGTCTGAGAGGACATAGAGGAGGCAAATGTAAATACAAGATGATTGGAAGAAGCTGGAGAAATAGCTTGAGTATCATCGCAGGTCCCTAAGCTTTTGGGAGCTTCCATTCTAAGGTATCATGTTACCAAAATTCACATGACATATATGTCAACATATCAAATAACTTAAAGTAAGTTTTATATACTTTGAAATTTTCATTGCTGTTTCCTTTCTCCACGTGTAGTTTGGCCATGACTTTTAAGAAGTTTGAGAGTTATTGTGCCACTTACTTAGCACACAGGTCAGATCCACTCATGGTAAAGATAAAGGTGACTGGCAAATTCTTGAAGGGCTTTTTTCTGGTCATATATTAGTGGTTAAGATAGATCTGTGAGGGACTTCCTGGTGGTCCAGTGGCTACGATTCTGTGCTGCCAAGGCAAGGGGTCCAGGTTTGATCCCTGGTCATAGAAGTAGATCCTGCATGCTGCAACTAAAGGATCTTGTATGCCACAACTAAGACCCAGTACAGTCAAATACATATTTTTAAAAATTAAAAAAAAGATAGATCTGTGAGTCAGACTACCTAAGTTTGAATCCCAGATCCACTACCTGATAAATTTTTGAACTTGAGCAAGATATTTAATCTTTCTGGACCCGTTTCCTTCAAAGAAATGAAAAGTTTTCCTTCATGAAAATGAGCATAATATTAAAACTGACCTCATAGGATTGTTGTAAGAATTAAACAGATTAACATGCAAAACACCTAGAATTGGGATTGACATATAATAGGTTCTGTGTAAGTATTAGCTGTCATATTTATTTTCTCTGTGTCACTTCACACCTGAACCTTCCCATAGTTTGTACAGATGGGAAAGCACAAGTTAGAATTTTTTTTTTAAAGACAGGTAGGGCTTCCCTGGTGGCTCGGTAGTAAAGAATCCACCTGCCAATGCAGGAAATATGAGTTCAATCCCTGATCTGGAAGCCCCCACATGCTGTGGAGCCACTAAGCCTATGGGCCACAACTATTGAGCCTGTGCTCTAGAGCCCAGGACCTGCAACTACTGAGCCCACTACTGAAGCCCTTGGGCCCTAAAGAAGCCACTGCAGTGAGAAGCCGGCACACCACAACTAGAGATTAGCCCCCACTTCTCCACAAGTAGAGAAAGCCTGAGCAGCAATGAAGACCCAGTAGCCAAAAACAAATAAATAAGTAATTTTTTTTTTTTTTAAAGAGAGAAAAATCATGGTAGACATGACTTGAAGTTGCATGGAAGAGGACAGTTGGAAGTTGGAATATTATCATTGTGCTGGAATGTTCTTTCAATTCTGCCTACATCAGACAAAAATTGTGGCTGCCATTTTCGGACTGTCACTCCATGATGAAAAACCAAAATATACAAACTTGTCCAAATTGTCATTTTTATTAATGAGTATGTGTATTTTGGTCTGATTTATTTGGTACTTGTAAATCACATTTTTTATGAGTTTTAAAACATCAAAATGTGTGAATGTGTTCATATCTTACTTCCTCTTGGAAATGAACATTCACCTCTTGATTAAACTGGGTTGTTTAAGTACTCCCTTGCACATGGAACTATCTAGAACTGTATAAAAAAAAAGTTAAACAAATATGGCCCCTGCCCTCAGAAATGCACAAACATGAAAAGAAACAGGGATATATACCCTTTCCTACAGTCCACACTTTAGCAAAACCACAGGCCAGGAACACGTTGATCAAATATTTACAAGACACATAACCATTACAGTTAATAATTTTCATGTCAGGTCACACTGACATCTAAGTGAGAACTTAGTGGTAGTTAAAAATCAATAGAACAGTAAATATCAGGAACTTCTATAAGCAATTTTATTGGTCACTTTGACAGATTGGTCATACATAAAATCTGAGAAAACACTACTGTATATATGTGTGTGTACTTAAAACTAAAACTTTATTTTTTTAAATTTATTTTAAAGAAAGGAGACAGCGGTTCCTGGGAGACCCCAGAACAGCTAACATTCACATGCCTTGTAGTTATGGATTATTCCTTTGATGTCAGGCAATATTCATCATCAACTCCACAAGCCCAGGGTCCCTGTGGGTGGGAAAATGCAGGATCAATCTCCAGTCACTCTTTTTTGGTTCTTTCCTCACTCCCTGGGTCCCTTGGCAGCCTCTAATTATGCCATCTCATTTACTAGCTCAGCCTCGACTACCTAATGCTCATTTGAGGGGTCAGGGGCAGGAGAAGAGATGTCCTCTGTGGCACATGCAATAAGGTGCAACACTGGAGTCACCGAGTCTGATATTTCTCAATATTTGCTCTGTCAGAGACAGGCAGCCAGAGCTGATCTCTTTTTCCAAGGCAGTGAAAACCGTTTTGTAAAGAGAGAGGAAGGAGTCCACCCAGCCTCAGGTCTGGAGGCTAGGAGGTTTGCCTGGCAGTGAGTCCAGCCTTCCTTTGCTCTCACTTGGCAAACTGACCCCTCCCTAAAGCTTCCACTCAAGGTTTCATAAAGCCCTCTCCTTTCCTCTGGGCTCATCCTGAAACTCCTTACAGACCTCCATGGTGACAATCATCGGTTTCCCAGCCTGTGTCTTACCTGTCTATCCCCATCCCATACCACAGTACTAGTCACATCAAGGGCATTCAACAAATGTCAATAGGACAAAAGTCAACCAAAGTAGGTTTTTTCACTTGATAATCATTGGCCAGAAAACGCAATGGCCTAATTTACCAGAGAGTAAGGGGGTCACTTTGGTCACAGAAGTTCATGATTTTTATTATTTTACTGGCTACCCACTCCAGTACTCTTGTCTGGAAAATTCCATGGATGGAAGAGCCTGGTAGGCTACAGTCCGTGGGATCGCAAAGGGTCGGACACGACTGAGCAGCTTCACTGGTGGTGGGCAGGGAAGCCTGGCGTGCTGCAGTCCATGGCGTCACAAAGAGTCAGGCCCGACTGAGCTGAACTGAACTACCTACCACTTGCGTGTGTGTGCTTAGTCGCTCAGTCATGTCCGACTCTTTGCGACCCCGTTGGCTGTAGCGCGCCAGGCTCCTCTGTCCATGGGGATTCTCCAGGCAAGAATACTGGAGTGGGTTGCTGTGTCCTCTGCCAGAGGATCTTCCAACCCAGGGATTGAACCCAGGTCTCCCACACTGCAGGCGGATTCTTTACCATCTGAGCTACCAGAGAAGCTCAGACTACCACTTAAGTACCATAAATATGGGCTATTCTAGTTGGTATGAAGCAGTGTGGCCTAGCGGGTAAGAATGCAGATTGAATAAGCTAGAATAAGCTGCCTTGGTGTGAGTTTTGACTTTGCCATTAGTAGCTGTGTGACCTTGAGCAAATTCCTTAACGTTTAGGCACCTGGGTTTTCTCATTTGTAAGAGTACATACCTCATGTTGTTGTTGTGAAAATCAGATGAGTTAACAGTTGTAAAGTGTTTGTGTGCTTGCTCGCTTCAGTCATGTCCGACTCTTTTCGACCTGATGGACTGTAGACTGCCAGGTTCCTCTGTCCATGGGGCTACTCCAGGCGAGAATACTGGAGTGGATTGCCTGGCAAAAGGGCTGATACTGTACAAGTACTCAATTGATATTTGTTCATGAGTAAAATTATTATTTTTAAATTCTCAGTACATTGTTAAAGAAGATACTCATACTCTTTTTTTTTTTTTTTTGGTTTTTCTTTCAGCTGCTTAATTTTATTAATTTATTTATTATTATATGATTATATTTTGGCTGTACCATGTGGCACGTCATATCTTAGTTCCCCGAGTAGGGATCAAACCCGAGTCCCCTGCAGTGGAGGTGTGGAGGCTTAAACACTGGAATGCCGGGGAATTTCCCAGTTGCCTAATTTTATGTTCTGGTTAGCTTAGGTATTGAAAATACCACTCTCTGGGTTATTGCTGCATGAGCGTGTGCTAAATTGCTTCAGTGACGTCTGACTGTTTGCAACCCTTTGAACTATAGCTGACCAGGCATCTAAACAATGAACAGAGTTAATATAAGCAAAGAGTTTTGAATGGTGCCTGACACAAGGGCTCCATTTTAGCTGGCATTATATTATTAATTTGTTCATTCAACAAATATTTTCTGAGTGACTATTATGTGCTTTAGCTCAGTTGGTAAGTAATCCACCTGCATGTGGGAGAAGGCGAGGGTGGGATGTTTCGAAAGAACAGCATGTATATTATCTATAGTGAAACAGATCACCAGCCCAGGTGGGATGCAGGAGACAAGTGCTCGGGCCTGGTGCACTGGGAAGACCCAGAGGAATCGGGTGGAGAGGGAGGTGGGAGGGGGGATCGGGATGGGGAATACATGTAACTCCATGGCTGATGCATGTCAATGTATGACAAAACCCACTGAAATGTTGTGAAGTAATTAGCCTCCAACTAATAAAAATAAATGAAAAAAAAAATCCACCTGCAATGCAAGAGACCCCAGTTTGATTCCTGGGTGGGGAAGATCCACTGGAGAGGGATAGGCTGATGGTGGTTTAGTCGCCAGGTCATGTCCGACTCTTGCAACCTCATGGACTGTAGCCTGCCAGGCTTTTCTGCCCATGGGATTCTCCAGGCAAGAATACTGGAGTGGGTTGCCATTTCCTTCTCCAGGGGATCTTCCCAACCCAGGAATACAGCCCAGGTCTCCTGAAACTGAGCTGTGAGGGACCCTCATAGCTATGGGATAGGCTACCTACTCTAGTATTCTTGGGCTTCTCTGATGGCTCAGCTGGTAAAGAATCTGCCTGCAATGTGGGAGACCTGGGTTCGATCCCTGGGTTGGGAAGATCCCCTGGAGAAGGGAAAGGTTACCCATTCCACTGGTCTGGAGAATTCCATGGACTGTATAGTCCATGGGGTCCCAAAGAGTTGGACATGACTGAGTGACTTTCACTTTCTTTTCATTATGTGCTAGGAACCAGGGATACACTGGGGAACAAAACAGACAAAAATGCTGCTCTCATGAAATCAACATTCCAATGAGACAAAAGGACAATAAATAGAACATGTAAAATTCATATCATATTTCATAGATTTTAGGACACACGTTTTCATGTCTTAATATCTTAGAACTTGGGAGCATCTTGTAACTGATGGCATTTTGCACTTCTAATTGCTGGTGTTTTTTTCTTTCGTACATAAAATGGTAATACATGTTTCATGCAATGGCATCTTAAATTTGATGTTATATGAGAGCATGTTAGGCTTCCTCAGTGGCTCAGTGGTAACGAGTCCATCTGTGATGCTGGAACAGCAGGAGACACAGGTTCAATCCCTTGGTCAGGAAGATCCCCTGGAAAAAGGAATGGCAACCCATTCCAGTATTCTTGCCTGGAGAACCCCATGGACAGAGGATCCTGGTGGGCTAAGTCCATAGGGTCGCAAAGAGTCAGATGTGACCTAAGTGACTTAGCACACACACATGCACGAGAGCATGTTAGATATAATCAATAATATAGAAAAAATAAGGCAGGATGGGGGTAGGGAACTTGGGAAGCTTAGCAACTTAAATATGGCATATACTCTTGTGTCTTTTTATATTCACATAATTTAGAAGTCAAAACCACAATTATTAAGTCAAATAATAGTTTAAAAACCTTGTTTGTGCCAAATGCAATGTAGTTTCCTGAATGGGACCCTAGAACAGAGATAGGACTTTGGTGGAAAAAGAGTGAAATCCAAATGAAGTTTGCAAGTATAATTAAGGGCTGAATCAATGATAATTTCTTAATTTTGATGATTATACTGTGGTTATATGTAATAACATTAGCAGGAACTGGGTAAGGGTATAAGAAAAATCTGTACCTTCTTTACAACTTTTTTGTATATTTACTTTTATTGTCAAATAAAAACTTTAACAAAAAATGTTATTAGTGAACTTGAAGCCACTCTGTTTACCAAAAAATAACCGATTTTTTTGGACACAGTTTCTTTGTAAGATATTTTACCCAATAGGCACATTCATTCATGCAAACAGTTCTGGATTACAAGGCTGAAAGGTAGAAAAGACAAGAGTTTCGGGAACCAGAAGTAATAACAGCTGACAATGATCAAATATTTACATGGTTCCAGCATTGGTTAAAGTCCTTTATATGTGTTAATTGACCAGATCTCACTGCAACCCTATGATGTTGGTACTATCATTATTCCCATTTTTACCAATGAAGAAACTGAGGAACAAGGATTAAGTAATTTGCTCAATTTAGGAAATGATGAAACTGTGGTCCAAACCTAGCTAGGGCAGTGGCCCTCAGATGGGGATGAGCTTCGCTTGTTCAAGGACCCAAAGAGCCAGTGTGGCCAAGTTTGGAGAAGTTGGGGGGTGGGGCCTGTATGGTAGGATATAGTGTTTTGTCCACGAAGGATACTTCTGCTTCCTAAAAGAACAACAAACCACCCTTCAGGTGATGTCATCCCATCTGTTTCTGCAAAATTACTGTCAGCGGCATCCTTCTTAGCACAGGTGTTTTGGTTTGGGTTGGTTTTAGCTTTTTATTTTTTTTTTTTGGAGGTAACCTGTTATTATTCTTCCTTAAGAAAAAATTAAGGTGTACTTTACAAGCAGGAAAATTCACTTTTTTAAAAAAAGATTTTAGTAGTCAAGAACTTTTTTTTTAAAAGATTTTTTAGTATAGTGCAGGGGAAACAACTGGAAAATCTCAAACAAACCTATGGATTATTATTATTTTTTTTTTTAATATGGAATGCTTCACAAATTTGCGTGTCATCCTTGTGCAGGGGCCATGCTCATCTCTGCTTCATCTGAATTTTAGTATATGTGCTGCCTAAGTGAGCTCTGGGTTATTTTTTTTTTTAATTGGAGTAGAAAATTCACTCGTGTGTGTGTGTGTGTATGTGTGTGTATGTACAGTTCTGCAGTCTTTGTCAAATGTGTACAGTCATATAGCCAGCACCACAAAAAAGATATGGACAGAATCCTCCAAAATTCCTACTGGTAGCCACCCCTTCCCCCACTTCCAGCCCCTGGGAAACCACTGAGCTGTTTTCTCTCCCTGTAATTCAACCTTTACAAGAATATCCTACAAATGAAATCATACTATCACTTTTTCAGTCTGGCTTCTTTAACTTATCCTAATGCATTTGAGATTCATTCCTGGTGATGGGTGTATTAGCAGTTCTTACCTTTTTTTGCTCTGTAGTTTCCCTTTATTTGGATGTACTAATATTTGTTTACTAATTCACTAGCTTAAGGACATTTATGCTGTTTCCCATTTTTGACAATTACAAATATACTATAAACATTCACATCCAGAGTTTTGTGTGAAATAACTTAAAAAAAATCTTTTCCTGTAATACAGTAGGATGACTTTTAGTGTTGTATGGTTAAGTATGTGGAACTTTATGAAAAAGCATTGTTTTCCAATCCAGAGTACTCATCCTTAAAAAAGAATATCAGTTTTCTTTATAGAATAAAGTTTCTGTTAGTATCACAATGATAAATGTAGTAGGGTTAATGGAACATTAAATATTATCCTGAAAGAGTGTTGAGGTGCTTTTCTTTTTTCTTCATCATATGTGACCTTCATTTGCCTTTTACTCAGAGATGCCCATCTCACAGGGAAGACCAGGAAGTGTTACAGCAGAGGGAGAATCTAAGCTCAGCTCTGACTTCTAAAAAGGATTCTCAAAGTTTATTTTAAAGACATTAGCTGTGAGAACCAGAGTTTTTGATCCTCTTTACTTTATGACAGAAAGGGAAAAGGCTTTTGGCAAATCAAATGAAAGGTCAGGGTTTATCTCTATGCAGTGGATTGAAAAGAGAGACAAGAAGAAAAAGTAAGCTGCCTTTCCCTGAGAAGGGGGTAAGAGTGGGAGGTGAGTGGGGGTGAGGGGTCAAGGAGCCGGGAACTCTGGTTTTCTTTGCCTTTCCCTAACTTTCCTGCAGAAGACTTCCCACATAGAGACTGAACTTGGAGGCCCAGCCTTCAGCTGCCAGTTATTGTTGCTCAGTCACGGAGTCATGTCCAACTCTTTGTGACCCCATGGACTACATACAGTATGGCAGGCTCCCCTGTCCTCCACCATCTCCTGGAGTTTGCTCAAATTCATGTCCATTGACTAACTGATGCCATTTAACCATCTCATCCTCTATCGTCCTGTTTTCCTCCTGCCTTCAATCTTCCCCAGCATCAGGGTCTTTTCCAGTGAGTCAGTTCTTCGCATCAGGTGGCCAAAGTGTTGGAGCGTCAGCTCCAGCATTAGTCCTTCCAATGAATATTCAGGGTTGATTTCATTTAGAATTGACTGGTTTGATCTCCTTGCAGTCCAAGGGACTCTCAAGAGTCTTCTCCAGCACCACAGTTCAAAAGCATCAATTCTTCAGCACTTAGCCTCCTTTATGTTTCAACTCTCACATCCATACATGACTACTGGAAAAACCATAGCTTTGACTCTGTGGACCTTTTTCAGCAAAGTGATGTCTCTGCTTTTTAATGTGCTGTCTAGGTTTGTCATAGCTTCTCTTCCGAGAAGCAAGTGTTTTCTGAATTTCATGGCTGCAGTCACTGCAGTGATTTTAGAGCCCAAGAAAAGAAAATCTATCATTGTTTCCACTTTTTCCTCTTCTATTGCCATGAAGTGCCTGGGATACTCACTAAACCCTGGATATGAGAGGTGGGCCTATTACCTGGGGCAGGGAGAGGGGAGGAGGAAGGCTGGAGGCTGCTTCAGCATGGGTGGGAGGAGCCCAGCCCCAGCACTTGGGAGCCATGCAGTCCAGTCTCCTGGGTGGTGTCCTTCCATGCTGTGACAGTCTATGACTGCCTAATAATTTCTAGAATCAGAGTGGGATATTTAAAAATAAATTAACAGCTTTTCCATTCCCTTTATAAAACCTAGGGTCAGAGTCCTACCACCATAACCACTGATATCATTGTTCCCTCAAACCAGCACATTGCAGAACTCTCAGGTGACAGCCAAGGGAACAGCTCGGTTGGAAGTGCCTTGGGTGAAATGGAGCAGGTTGTGTGTAAAGTCCCTTTGGGGTGGACTCACTTCCTGGGGGAGACTGCGGGGATTTCCCCAGCAGAGCCCCAGTTCTCTACAGACTCAACCACAAGGATATCCTAATTCCCCCTGCATCTCTGTCTGGTCCTCTGGCCTTTGCCCGGCAACTACAGAATGAGGTGATCCTGCTGACCTACCAGCAACAGCATGTGTCCTTTGCAGGTTTTATTTTAGTTTGCGTGGGGTCAGCACTGATGCAGTTGACACTCCTAACTCCTCATGTCTAAAGGCATCTATCGACAGTGAGTTGGAGCTAGAGGAACAGTCTGGGGTGGTGAAACAAATCTTCCTGTCTTAAACCAGTGTCCCTAGTTAGTCCTCTCGGAAGCAAGGCTAAAGCACTTTCTCTCTTACTCCATCTGCTGCCACCCTTCACTTGGCTCACTCAGCCCACTGGCCTGGCCACACCCCGAACACACCAGGTGCCAGCCCACCTCAATGCTTTGCCCTTGCTGTTCTTTCTGCCTGGAATGCCTGTTCTCCTGTCATCCACTGCACTCATTCTCTCTCTTCTTTCCTTTCTCCATTAAATGTCACTGCCTCAGGGAGGGTGTAGGGGGTGGGGAGCTGTTCTAATGATCTTACACAAAATACCACTAGTCTAGTCTCACACTCTGCTTCATTCTTATCAGTGATATTGATGCCTCCTGACATGTTTCTTTGTTCATCGCTTCTCTTGCCCCACAGGAATGTCAATTCCAAGAATGTAGGGGCAGGGCTTGCCTTGTTCCTTCAGTCTCCCCAGTATTAGGTGTGTGCGTGTCTCATAGATACTTATGGAGTGAATTTATTAATTAAAATTGGTTGCAGAGCTCTTGCTGTAGAAGGGCTTTAAGTGACAAGTAGGCACAATGCCCCACCTCTCTCCATGTTTTGGTTCAAACCTGAAGTCCTATTATCCTGACTTGTTCTTTTTTTTAAATTGAAGTGTAGTTGATTTGCAATGCTAGTGTTAGTTTCTGGTATACAGAAAAGTGATTCAGTTATACATATATATTTTTTTCTGTTATGGTTTATTACAGAATATTGAATACAGCTCCCTGTGCTATACATTAGGACCTTGTTGTTTATCTATTTTATGTATAGTAGTTTGTATCAGCTAATCCCAAGCTCCTAGTTTACCCCACCCCACCCTCTTTCACCTTTGGTAACCATATTGTTCTTTTTTATTCTCTCCCTCCCAGTCCTCCCACGGAGAGTGATGTGTACCCTGTGGTGCTGTTCTCAATCACTAGAGACCCCCGTCATGTCTTTGTTTCATCAGAGTCTCACGGGAACCTGATGTTCCCAGACTTGGGTAATTCTCTGTAGTTTGGCCCCTATCGATGGTCTCCTCCCTTTCATGGATCTGAGCAGTGAATCCAGATAAAATTTGCTGGGTTGCATCACCTCTAGCACTTGTTTCCAGGCAGAAGAGCAAAGAAGTGTCCTTGAGGCCTCACTGGGGGATGAGAGCAGCAAACCCTTTAAACTTTGGGACATTTCTGTGCTTCTTGGCTGAGAGAGTTCTTCAGAACTTCAGGCCCATGAAAATGTACTTGGGAGTGGGACTTCCCTGGTGGTTCAGTGGTTAAGACTCTCCCAGTGCAATGCAGTACCCAATGCAGGGGTACCAGGTTCGATCCCTGGTCAGGGAATTAGATCCCGTGTGCTGCAATTAAAAAGGTCCCACATGCTGCAGTGAAGATCAGTGATCCCATGTGCCACAACTAAGACCTGGTGCAGCCAAATAGATAAATATTAAAAAAAAAAAAATTCTTGAGACTTTCTAAAACGTTCACAGATATCCAGCATCCCAGTGGATGACCGAATGTCAAGAATACGTGACCCATGGGCAAGAATGAGATTCGGGACTGACATTGTGCGTCATAGAACTGGAAGAAAAACTACCTAACGTAGAACAGCTTCAAAAATTTCTAATAGCTATTTAAATGTCTGTATAATGATTTGCTTAAAGTCTCTCACTAGACTTTAATAATAGTACTCTGAGAGCAGGGTTTGTATCCATCTTCTCGAATCCTGTATCTGTAGAACTTGGAAAAGTGCTTAACCAATGGTGGGTACTCCGTAAGCAGAGATGAGTCAATTACTGAATGAATATGGTAGAAAAATCTTCTCTGATTTCTAAAGTGGTTATTTTCATGTTTTTTAAAACATATTTGTTTTCAGCAATAGCCACTGTTGGCTACATTTTCATGGCAGCTGGAGGTAAGACATGAATGGGGATTAAGAATTAGGAAGATAAGGTATGACGCCAGGAGCTGAGTCAGCTGGTAAATATTGAACAGCTATCAAAACACAATCAATTACAGAATAATTTTAATGTCTATCAGCAGATGAATGGATTAACAAAATGTGCTATATTCATCCAATGAAAACTACTCAGCCATGCAAGGAATGAAATCCTGATACTTGCTACAAATGGATGAAACTTGAGGACATTATGTTAAGTGGAAGAAGTCAGACATGAAAGACTACTTATTATACAGTTCCCACTTATAAGAAATGTTCAGAATGGGCAAGTAGATTAAAGGTTGCTAGAAGCAAGGCTAAGATTGAGCAGTAGAGAGTGACTGCTAATAGGTACAGGATTTCTTTTTGGAATGATGGCAGTGTCTTGGAATTGGATGGTGGTGATGATTGTACAACCTTATGAATATACTAAAACCCAGTAAATCATATACTTGGAAAGAATGGATTTTGCAGAGTACGAATTATATCTCAATTTTTAAAAACAGCCCCAAATAATATTTTTACTATTAGAAAAACAATGAGAAATTGTAGTCTTGAAACAGGCTGATGGATTGGAGCATAGTTTAGACACTCAGTTATTCTCAACACCAGAATGGCGAGAACACAGACTCATTTCTCAAGAATCTAAGCTTATTTGCCTGGTGACTCCCTCTGTAGGTACAAATGACACTCTTTCTTGATGAATGCTAAGAATTGGAGTTGGACTGAGGTCCTAGACATTCTCAAATGAAAGAACCCTAAGTTCTGAATAAGGGAAAATGACTGAGTTAATGTGAGAATGGTTGAAATGATTATGCAAAGTGCAAAATAAGCAGGTTGGTATTTATTTATTTGCTAAGCTCCATGAAAGAAGTAGCCAGCAGGTGCTTCAACCCACAAACAAATGAAAGCTTTATTTCCTCTTTAGCTTTTAGAGTCCTGACGGGAAGTGAATGGCCATAACGTTAAAAGCTCAACTTGCCTTCCCCTTTCACAATGAGAAAAACATCAGACAAATCCAAGTTGAGGAACATTTTATACAAAATAGTCAAGGTCATGAAAAACGAAGTCTGAGAAACTGTTCCAGATTAGAGGAAACTTTTTCGGATTAGATTAGACTCAGGGGACATGACCATTACATATAAAGTGGTCTTCTGGAGCAGACAAAGGATTTTAGTGGGAAAACCTAGTGAAATCTAAATAAAATGTGGAGTTTGGTGAATATTAATGGAGCAACATTTATTTCTTAGTTCTGATTAATAATATTCCATGTAAGATATTAAAAATAAGGGGAAAACTGGGTGAGGGAATGTGGGAACTCTTTGTACCATCTCCATACCTTTTCTGTAAATCTAAGTCTATTCTAAAATTAAACATTTACTTTAAATTTTAAAAGTTCAAGCAAAGTAACCTCTCTGTTCTGACAGCCTTCTCTTTATCTAGCTCACAGGTCTGTGGTTTGTATGTGGGTTGGTTTTTAATTACTTGATAGTGAATGTGGGAACAAACTGTGAAACCCTCTCTGTAAATGTAAGATGGCACCATGAATGAACAAAGCTCAACCTAGCCACCTATCCCCTCCTGAATCCCTCACCTCATCGTCTATAACTGGGCAAAGACTTGAGTTTCCTCTCATTGATCACCCCTTCTGCCATTCCTCTCCCTCTGGTTTATGTACTATTCACTGCCAGCTGGTGAGCAAGCATTGGGTATGGTTGATAGAAGGTATCAGGCCAGACCTGAAGGAGGTTGTAAAGAAGTGTAAGGAATGCTCTTGACCTTGTACTTCCTCAGGGAGCTTACAGTCCACCAGGGGAGTTAAAACTTATGCATTCCTCTGTACCCAACAGATGAGTGATCACTGGGAATGATTCAGGATGGAAAGTTAGAAAATAACAAGTAATAAGTAAAAAAAGGTGAATCCTCCATGCTTAAGCCACATAATTGATTCATTATTTTCTTAAGGTTATCCCCAGTGACTCTCCATGGTTTTTTTTTTCTTTTCTTTCTTTCTTTTTTGATTTTTTTTTTCTATTTGAGAGAGAAAGGACTGTATTTCTCAACTCACTTGGTCCAGTAAAGTGGGGCAGACTTGTGTAGTGGAATCTGGAACCAGATGGTAAGATTGGAACTGCAACTCACCATTCACTACTATGGGACTTGTTTTTATCTTTAAAATGAAAATGAAACAGGCCTTACTTCTGGGAGGGAGGTGAGGATTATGAGTTGATTTGAATAGAGTGTATCAAATGGTGCTGGTTACAGGATAAATAGCCATGAGCATAAACTCTTATGCCTGGGTCAAGAAAAGAAGGGTGTGGCAAGAGATGTATAAAAATGGGGGGACACAGGGTTATAGGTGATTCCTAAAAACCAGGTTCAAAAATTTTTTTTACAGTCTTAGTAAGACCACAGTATCATATGGAATACCAAATTCTGATATATAAGGCCTATGGATGTACCCCTAGGGAAAAATATTTCAGAATATTAATTGTGGGCAAAATACTTAACAGTGCTTATCTCTGGATGGCTGGGGCTATTTTTAAAATACTTTCTTATTGGAAAATGAAAAGGTGGAAAGTAGAAAGGTGGTTGCCAAGGGCTGGGGGGAGGGGAGAGGGAGAATTGGTGTTTAATGGGTATAGAGTTTTAGATTTGCAAGATGAAAAAGTTCTGGAGAACTGTTGCACAAAGTGAATATACCTAACACTGCTGAACTTTATTCTTAAAAATGATGAAGATGGCAAATTTAATGTTACTTTTTTTTTTTGCCACACACACACACACAAACACTTTTCTATGGCAAACACAATAGTGTCATATTTAAGAACAAACTCAGTGCAAATTGTTTGATTTTTAAGTGAAAGCCTTAATGGTTGGTTGGTATGCCTTTTAGTGAGTGTTTCTACAGTTTACTGGGCCCTGACTGCCCGGTGAAGGTTAGCTGGTGGCCATTGGGCTCCATTAGCATGGTTGGACCTTCTCTTTTATTCTCCCTGCTCCGCTCTCTATGGAGAGAAAATGTGAACTACAGAAGAGGGGTGTTACTGAAACTTGTTTGCTTTGTCTATTTTCCCTTCTCATCTGGGTTTGCTTGTCAGCTACTGAATGAGGGCGTGCCCAGGGGATGGCCTTCTGACCCAGCGGCCCCTGCTCCTTTCACACACCCTCAAGGCCTACTGGTTCTGCGTCAGCTGCACTATTTGCAGGACCACCCTCAAAGACCCCGTGCTGCTGGCTGTTCTTTGATCTGTAAACCTGAGTCTGAGCCAGCTGGATTGAGACAGAGGAGGCTAGGCCAGTGATCTCAGAACTGCTGTTTTGTTGCCTTGCAGTACCTTATTTGGCCCAGGTCTCACCTAAGAAAAATCCAGCCCCCGAGCAAGACAGGTGAGGGATTGCAAACAGGTAGTTCACAAAATGTGAAGAGCTATTCAGTTCAGTTCAGTCGCTCAGTCGTGTCCAACTCTTTGTGACCCCATGGACTGCAGCACGCCAGGATTTCCTGTCCGTTACCAACTTTCGGAGCTTGCTCAAACTCATGTCCATCGTGTTGGTGATGCCATCCAACCATCTCATCCTCTGTCGTCCCCTTCTCCTCCTGCCTTCAATCTTTCCCAGCATCAGGGTCTTTTCCAGTGAGTCAGTTCTTTGCATCAGGTGGCCAAAGTATTGAAGTTTCAGCTTCATCATCAGTCCTTCCAATGAATATTCAGGACTGATTTCCTTTAGGATTGACTGGTTTGATCTCTTTGCAGTCCAAGGGACTCTCAAGAGTCTTCTCCAACACCACAATTCAAAAGCATCAATTCTTTGGTGCTCAGCTTTATAGTCCAACTCTCACATCCCCATAGTTTTGACTAGATGGACCTTTGTTGGCAAAGTAATGTCTCTGCTTTTTAATATGCTGTCTAGGTTGGTCATAGCTTTTCTTCCAAGGAAGAAGCATCTTTTAATTTCATGGCTGCAGTCACCATCTACAGTGATTTTGGAACTCAAGAAAATAGTCTGTCACTGTTTCCCTTGTTTCCCCATCTATTTGCCATGAAGTGATGGGACCAGATGCCATGATCTTAGTTTTCTGAATGTTGAGTTTTAAGCCAATCTTTTCACTCCTCTCTTTCACTTTCATCAAGAGACTCTAGTTCTTCTTGGCTTTCTGCCATAAGGGTGGTGTCATCTGTATATCTGAGGTTATTGATATTTCTCCCGGCAGTCTTGATTCCAGCTTGTGCTTCATCCAGCCTGGCTTTTCACATGATGTACTCTGCATAGAAGTTAAATAAGCAGGGTGACAATATACAGCCTTGACGTACTCCTTTCCCGATTTGGAACCAGTTTTTTGTTCCATGTCCAGTTCTGACTACATGAAAAATGACCACCCTCACTAAAATAAAAAGGAACAGAAATAACAACAACCTTTAATACACTTTTTTTTCCCTATTGATCAATTGAGCAAAGATTTTTTCAGAAAATAACTCTCAGGGTTTGCAAGCAATTGCTGATAGGAAGGTAAATAGCCATTCTGAAAGGAAGCTGGCAATGTGTGTCAAGAACTGTACAATTTTTCATTCTAGAATATAATTTTCCATGAAGGGTTAGGAAGATAGAAGAATTTAGTACGAGATAAAGGTGACATTTCAAATTAACAAAAAGAGACTTTCATTTTTGGTGATATTGAGGTCTGAAGGACCTGGAAGATCTCCAGTTATAAAAATATCTAGAAATGTTGGGTTAAATGTAACAAAATGCCTAACTGATCTCCAAAGATAAAAATGGAATGCCCAGAGGCCAAGCAATGAGAATGACTGAAAAGCAGAGGCACAGATGAGCTGACACCGCTGATGCCCCACCGAGATTATCAATTTGAATAATCTAAGACCCCTGGTTTAATGTTGAGGTGGGGACAGGAGACTAAGCCTGTTGGCTGTGTGGGTGTGTGGAAGAGCGAGTTGAACCTGAGTCTCCAGTGTAGTTGGGATCTTTGAAAGTTTAAACCTGGAGTGGCAGAATAGTCACAGTAGCTTTTAACTTTGAGACAACCTCATCCTTGCTTGACTTAACTCTTGGAAAGGCCACTATCAAGAGGAAGGGCCTTAACCTCTGAGATTCTCTCCACCTGGAAAACCCCTGCCGTAACACTCAGTTGATTCCCTGTATCAGCCTTCAAGTTCTAATAGCTGTTCTGAACTCCAAGAAGTTGTCATGATAAGATATATTTGTGTTCTCTCTTCTTCCTATAGTCCATTATTTGATCAATTTGTCAGTTCTATCAGTGTTTGAAATGTGATCCTACCTCAAGGAAATTATCCCACAAATTGCAGGATGCTCATAAAAATTCCCAATCATAAATAATAAGTGTATGCAATATGATTTATTTCTAATAGAAATAAAAATTGGAAGCTGCCCCATGTCCAAAAAGAGTGGACTGGCTAACTGAACATAATGTAGCCATTAAAAGGAATTAAGTTGCTCTCCATGTATGAAAATGAAAAGGATGTCCATACAACATATTACTGAGTTTTTAAAAAGCAAGCTAAAGAACAACATTGTTCAATAGAAATGGAATGCAAACCACATAGTAATTTCAAATTTTCTAATAGGAATATTTTTAAATGTCAAAAAGATAGAAATAGATGAAACTAATTTCAGTAATATACTTTATTTCACCCAATAGATTCAAGTATTATTTAAGCATGTAGTCAATATAAAATTATTGGTGAGATATTTTACATTATTTATATAAGTCTTTGAAACCTGTTGTGTATTTCGCACCAGTGACACATCTCAATTCAGATAAAGCACATTTCAAGTACTCAATTGCCACTAAAGAATAGTGGTTACAATAAGAGACAGTGAAGCTGCAGAATGAACATATAGTATATACATCATTTTGAGCAACTCCAAAACCAGCTGTACCAGAACTGTGTAGACATAGAAAACACTTGGAAAGATAACCAAGAAATGGCCAAACTGGCTGTCTCTATGAAACTGGATTATGGGGAAAGAAGTTTTTAAGACTTTTAGTTCATAAACATCCGAATTTGAATTTATTATATGATTGCATGTTATACTTTAATTACTAGATGAGTGAAAGCAAAACGTTTGCTGTCTTCAATGCGGTAAGTCCATGTATAGTAAAATTTACATTAAGGAGATAATAACATGTATGAACTGATATTTATATACAGTGATGCTCTTGGCAGCATTTCTTACAATAGTAAAAGCTAGACTCCACATCATGTCCAACAATAGGAAAATTATTCAATAAATTCTGATAATTCTCTATGATGGAATGTGTTTCAGAACATGAGAAAATATTCATGATATAATTTAAAAGTTCACAAAGCAAAACTACCCATAATATGGTCCAGCAGCTCTACACCAAGGTATATATTCAAGAGAATTGAAAACATATGTTCATACGAAAACCTGCATGTAAGTGTTAATAGCAGCATTATTTCTGATAGCCAAAAAGTGGAAACAACCCAAATGTCCAGCAGCTGATGAACAGGTGAACAAATCAAAATATTCACATAATGGACTACTATTCAGCCATAACAAGGAATGAAGTACTGAAACATGCTACAACTTGGAAAAACATTTGCTAAGTGAAAGATGTCAGACATGAAAGACGACATATTGTATGATGCCATTTGTGTGAAACATCAGGAATAGGCAAATCCATGGAGACAGAAAGTAAATTCGTGGTTGCTGGGGGCTAAGAAGAGGAAAATTGAGAGGGGCTAGTTAATAGGTATGGAGTTTCTCTCTGGAACAATGGAAAAAAAAAAGTCTTGGAATTAGATGGCGGCGATTGTCGCACAATGTTGTGAATGAACTAAAAATCACTGGATCTTACACTTTGAGATGGTGAATTTTATGTTATATAATTTTTTTCTCAATTTAAAAAATATGTACATAGAGCAAGACCCCAACTTTGTAGGGAAAAAGTAAAACTAATGTGTTAAGAGTGGTGGTAGATTATAAATGCTTTTAAATTTTTCTGATTTTCTCCAGCACACATATATTTTAAATGGAGGTGGTGGTGGAATAAATAGGTTTAGGAAAGGGTGGTCTCCTCTCTTGACAAGATCTATGTGTTTTGGAAACAGCACCATGTTCTCACTTGGCAACCTCACCAAGGGTACTAGATTCAGCCTGCGAAGCATATGTCTATCTGTAAAATGGTTAACTGTATTTAGTAAAACGGGCCATTTACCTGTGTATAGGGTGCCAAGTAGCAGACCTAAACCTTTCCTTTTCTGTCTTTTAGATGTGTTAGACATAGCTTTTTGAAACAAAGCAGTCTAGCTTGTCTGGCTCAGGGCTCAGGGCTTCATAATTAACCTACATTTTCTTTGACCTGGCTGGCTTCCTGCACCGGCTTGGTGCTTCTGCTTCTCCACTGGTGAGATGAAATGGTAAATGCTTGCTTCAGTGGAGTGGGGAAGTAACTACACTAGGTGAATTTTTCAAAGTACTAAGAGTTGGAAGGGACATATGTATACATAAGGCTGATTCTCATCATTGTGTGGCAGAAGGCAACAAAACATTGTAAAGCAATTAGCCTCCAATTTAAAAAATAAAGACATAAATAAATGGAGGGAAAAGAAGAAGATGGAAGGACCAGAGAAATAAAAGGTTATTCAACCCCAGTGGAGACTCAAATCATCAATAAACAGCTGAAGCAGACAGAGCTTATGAAACAACTCTCTGTCTCTCAATAAGTAAACGGATAGGATTTGAGCCATGGGGTGACTGAGGTTTCTCTTAACCCTTGGGTGGATGATACTTTTCATAGGCTCACAGGAATTCTGAGTTGTCTGCTATGCTGGCTTAGCAAAGGTTTTTGTTTAGATCTCACCTGACATCTTATTTTTCCAATAACTCCATAACAGGAAAATTAAGAATTCACAGCATAAGGATAAAATTGCACAGGTTTTGGTTGCCTTAGATACTCTGTACTTTTTAAATGTTTATGGAGTGGGCCTTCATTTACTCTAGCTGCACAGTTTGTTCTAACTGGAGTAGAACTTTGTGGACTAACAAAGAAAGGAGCCCTAGATGTAGGAAATAAATAAGCAATGCTGCTGAACAAGTTGTAGAGCATGATCTCAGCTGTGTTTTGAAAATATATACAATTCTGTATCTATGTATCCATCATCTAATCTATCTTCTGTCTATCACCTATTTATCATCTGTAGATCTATTGATCTACTATCATCTATCTATCTTGATGAATGGATAGAAATGGCCAGATCATTACCACTGCCTGGTCCTTGCAAGACTCTCACTTTTTACTCTATACATTTCTGTACTATTAACATTTTAATAGGTCATTTTGTCACACAAAAAAAGATTTAATAAAAATTATCAACTGTAATCCTGACTACCTCTCTGACAATCCTTTCAAACATCTCACAGATTACCTGGAAAGAGTTAACACAGACAATTCCAGAAGGCTGAAGTGTTCAAATTCCTGATTTGGTGTTGGAGGTGGGAGGCAGGGTTAGAGAGAAAAAGCACCAAAAAGTGAGGAGGGGAGAAAAGAAGAGGGCTGGTTGCTGCGTTCTTACCTGAACCAATAGCATGAGAGTCTCAGGCTCAACGCCCATTTGTGGGACTATTTCAGGCATCAGAGGTTGCATCTGAATTCACCGTCCCTGCCACTTGTCAAAGAACTTAGGCAACTTCCTGGTTTGGCTGCTTGGAGGCTGCTTCTCCTTTACTGGGAAGGTAAAATCTCAAGCCTCAGCTAACCTTGTGATTTGGGATGCATGTTTCTTTCTTTGTGGTGTATTGATTTCTTTTTCCACAGGGCAGTAAGCTGCTTATAGAATAGGGCTTTATTTTTACTAATGATAATGTTAACAGTAAATTTCTAACAATATGGAATAGTTCTTCCTGATTATTCTTTGCATAGGACAAGACTGTTGAAGTGTAAGGAGACTCTTTCTTGCATGGAATGGAAGGGATACCTATGCTTTCCTTATTTAACATTAGTTTTCATGTCATTCTTCCTTGGTTTTGCTGAGAGCATGGTTAAATTTTCATGGTGATGATGTAGCACATAGTGAATCTCACAGTAGATAAGCATTCAGTGGAACACTCTGCTAATATTGTAGAATGGTTATTTTGCTTATTTTCCATCTGAGTGAAAAGTCTTAAAATTGCCCTCATTCATTCAAAGCTGCTTTACATGTGAAAGGAGTTTGAAAAGAGATGTCCGGCCAAGTCACCCCAGTGTTTAGGTCCAACTGTAGCTGCCCCACTGGACTATATCTGTTCTTAGAGTCACAGTGACCCCTTCTTTTCCCCATAGTCTTTGCTAGTCATGGACCCATATGTGATTCAGATGCAGGACCATGGCAGCCTCCCCTCAGTTCTGGATGTGCATGTCAACATCACTGGGAGAAGCTCCGTGCTGGGAAAAGTGAAAAGCAGGAAGGCCAGATGGTCCGTGAGGCCTTCGGACATGTCCAACAAAACTTTCAATCCCATCCGGGCCATTGTGGACAACATGAAGGTGAAGCCAAATCCAAACAAGACCATGATTGCTTTATCGATTGGTGAGTTGAGTACACTTAACCAAGAGCCAGGCATTGTTCCTCTCACCCCTATCCTCATGGGTTGGGCAGAGAGGATGGAAGTGGAGGGTGGGTTTGGGTACTGGGCGTGGAAGAATAACCTCTTGGTGGTTCTTGAAAAGGGGACCCTACTGTATTTGGAAACCTGCCGACAGATCCTGAAGTTACCCAAGCAATGAAAGATGCCCTTGACTCAGGGAAGTTTAATGGCTATGTCCCCTCCATTGGTAAGTTCCCTCTGAGACGCTAATCTGGCAGTTCCCAAATCTTCTGTGCTCTTCTGACAGTAATAAATTTCTAGAAGTTCTCTTTGCTTTCCCGATGCATAATTCCTAAGGAGAGGCTAAGATAATATGGCTGTTGAATTTGGGGAAAGGAGTCTCAGAATGTTTAACCTCAAGCCACCAAGGTCCAACTTCTTTGCTGGCTTCCTCTGGCACTGTGGCACCTCCCTGCTCTGGGTTCCCATTATGCACTCTGCTCAAATAACGCTCCTATCCTATCATTGCTCATTCCCCATGGAGGCCTTGAGTTTGGCTGCAGGGGCCTCTTGACAGAGCTGTCTAGCTCCTAAATCAATTTACTTACTGCCCTAGGCAAATACTTCTTGATGTTATTTCTCCTCCTCTGCACATTCAAGATTTATTTTAATTATGGTTCTGGTCACACTCTCAATGTGCTTGTTTCAAGGCAGAAACAAACAAAAACAACAGCAAAGAATGAGTTGTTCTATTAGAGGACAGAAGGTTGTTTAAGACAGGAATAAATTTATTTAGGTGTAACTCTCTCCATGTATTGAACATTCCTACCCTAAGCGTTTTGGTAAAATAAGTGACTCCTTTGTTTCGGTGTCACACACTCCCCCACTGTGTGTATGTGCAAAATAAAAATCAGCTTCATGCTAAAATAGAATTTAAAAACACTTTAAAGAGATATGAGGGACATGATTTTTAGGTTGATTATTTACATTTTATACAGCTTCATAAATAAAAATCAAAACAAAATAAGACTAAAATTTAGTTATAAAAAGAGTTTATACATAATGAAAGGGAATATGAAAAAGAATATATATAACTGAATCACCTTGCTGTAGAGCAGAAATTAACACCACATTGTAAATCAACTATTCTTCAATACAGTTTTTTAAAATGTTTATTATGACTTTTATATTCAAAGTATTAAGAAACTGATTTAACCTGAAACCTAAAACCAAGTCTGCATTTGACAAATACTCAAAGGAAATGAACACTTCATGCCAAAGGAAACACAGATAATATTTATCTGTGTTTTTTATTAACAATTAAGGAAATGCTGATTAATTTCAAGAGAATTATCTGTACCTATTAAGTTAACAAACATTAGGAAATATTGCCTCTAGCTTTGGTAACTGAAGATAATCTTTTTGGACAGCAATTCTGTAAAACATTATAATTGGTATGAAACTGTCTATACTTCAAGCTTGCAAGCCAACATTTGGAAACATTGCATGAGAATATAATTTAAAAGGAAAATATTTTAATTTAAATATAAAAGGAAAATACTAATAGGTATACAACACAATGTGAAAAAGTTAAAATGAACCCAGTGTAACACACTCATTAATTACAAGTTTTCAAATATAATCCCTGAAAGGGATTTAAGAATAATCTAAATCCTGTATTTTAGATTAAATAATCTAGAAGAAAATAAAACATAATCACAGTAACCAAGATGCTGCAGAGTATTTTATAGTTTGGTGAACTCTTTTTGTTATTATTTATACATTTGTGTGCTTATTATAAAATTATAAGGTATAAAGTTAATCTCCTTTAACTATAGTGACTGAGAGCTTAACCGAATGCTACATGCTCTGGTCTGGGACAGAAGGTAGCCTTGAAGACCTGTGACTTAAGGGCATCGCTGTCAGCTATGGGATGAAAACTTCCAGCTTTCTCCTTCTGCTCTTTTCTCTCAGGCCACTTATCCAGTCGGGAGGAAGTTGCTTCTTATTACCACTGTCCCGAGGCACCCCTGGAAGCTAAGGTGAGCCCTAGACAAGGTGCCCGCTCTGAAGCAATACCAGGCAAACTCTACCCTTTGTTTCTGTTCCGTGAGGAATAAGGGTTTCAAGGGAAACAAAAACTAAGGATAATTTCCCTTTGGCAATTCCAGGACTTTTTATATGGGGAGGCCACTAGTCAGCATGTTTAATGTAATTATAGTATGATAATAACATTGCATACAACTTATGTGATGTCTGTCTCAAGGAGGCTCAAAGGACTCAGAGGTCACCCTATATTTGATTCTCTGCAAAAGATAATTGAAAAACAGTAATTCATATATACCAAATAATCGAAAAATTTAATTTTACCAATAGGGTCTTTTATTAATCTGTAGTTCCCTTCACTTACCTAAGGTCACTTAGATGGGAGGATCGAGTTTCCATGGCATATTGGACTGATGGCAGGGTCAAGTTTAAATGCCCTCCACTCTGTTGTTTATAGGGTGGAGGTCAACATTTCTTAACCTTAAGGGGAGCCCTTTGTAGTTCAGAAGACAGCCATGCTTCAAATCTCTGGTCAAAAGTAAATAAATAACCAGGTGAAAAAGTCCAAGGTCATAATGACCTCTCATGGAGGTCTGCTGAGTCACAGCCAACCTGTCCTTTTTAAAGTGATTTATTTCTTTTAAGTGGCCAGCATTTTCAACAACCTCTAGATATGGACATATATAAACATATCCGTTTCTTTCAATTTTGGCCTAGTACAGTCCCCACTACTTTACATAGGATTTTTAAAAGTAAGCTAATTTTTGCTTCCCACTCACTCATCTGATAATCCCTTTTCTCCTGTTGCTGTTGGAACCCCTAACAAAACAAAACTTTTCTTCATAGGATGTCATTCTGACAAGTGGCTGCAGTCAGGCTATTGAACTATGTTTGGCTGTGTTGGCCAACCCAGGGCAAAACATCTTAGTTCCAAGACCCGGCTTCTCTCTCTACAGGACTCTGGCTGAATCTATGGGAATTGAGGTCAAGCTCTACAATTTATTGGTAAATGACTTTTTAATTTTAGATACAAATTATATAATTTTAGATACAAATGCTCAATTACTACTTCATAAAAATACATGACCATTATCTTAGCAGAAAAAGATTTGGAAAGAAGTCTGAGGCCGACATACCACATTTTTGTGACTTGATATTATACCTTGTTGAGTAGTGAGTAGTCTTCCGAAATTTTTTCAGCAATATCATTGCTTGGTCTCACTTTTTTTTCCTCCCAGCCAGAGAAGAATTGGGAAAATTGACCTAGAAAAACTAGAATCCTCTGATTGATG